>NC_041388.1:218900740-218951051 GCF_002162155.2 Triticum dicoccoides | reverse complement strand
TTCGGGAGGGTGAGGGAGTTCCAGGGGGGTGGCATGGCATGCATGGAGGCGTCCGGGGTGTCGAGGTGGAGCGGCAAGCAGGAGGTGGCCGGGGCGTGCGCCGGCGTGCGTCGGCCACGCGCCTGTGCCTACTAGCGCGAGGAGGAAGGCGACAGGGGGGGAAGTGGAGATGGGCTGGGCCGTGCTGCTGGGCCAGGTGGGCTACCAGGTGAGCGCCAGGTAGTCCTTCTCTCTCTTTCTATTTCTGTTTTTATTTATCTATTTTGTTCTGTGTTGTTTTAGTTTAGTAAAATACTAAACCATTTTATAAAATCCTGAAAATAGTTATGTGGCTAGAGTTAAAATATACCAAACCACATAAAATGTTCCAGCATTACTGGACATATATTATTTATATATCAAATATATATCCAATGCAAATAGTTATTTATTTAATTCAAAGGCCCAAAATAATTAACTCTGAGATACCAAAAATATTGTTTTGAGTTTTACCTCTTTGCAATATTTTCAGAGACTAAGAGGAACATTTTCTTGGACTTCTTTGTGAAGATTTTAATGTTGATCATTTTTAGAAGGTTTCTGAGGCTTTAAAAAAATCCCTCAATTCAAATTTCATTTGAATTAAAACATGATGCTCACATGAGGTCTAGCCTAGTGCGTAACAGGACCAGGGATGTGACACCGGGGTCAACATCTCCGTCAGGATATCGTCCGCGGTGTCTTCGGGCAGGGGGGCCGGACAGTTGATCTGCTCCGATGCTTCCACCCAGTCCTGTCAAAGGCATGAGAGCTCAGACCCCGCACATAGTTAAGCTATGGGAAATGAATATCCTACTAGATATGTAGAACTTACCGGATTCGCAGGGCGCTTCGCGCTTAGCCCGCGGTCCTCGGTAAGAGAGGGAGGGACTTCGACGCCCTTGAACAGCACCCTCCAGACGTCTTTATGCGTCGTGTCAAAGAGCTCGCTCAGAGTCTGGTGCTGGGCCGGGTCGAACTGCCATAAGTTGAAATCCCGTTGTTGACACGAGAGGGTCCGGCGAATGAGCATGACCTGGACTATGTTGACAAGCTTGAGTTTCTTGCTTGCCATGTTCCGGATACATTTCTGGAGCCCGTACAGCTCTACCGATGAACCCCAGGACAGGCCCTTCTCTTTCCAGGAGGTGAGCCACGTGGGGATTCCGGATCGAAACTTGGGGGCAGCCACCCATTTGGCGTCGCGCGGCTCGGTGATGTAGAACCACACCGATTACCACCCCTTTATGGTCTCCACAAAGGAGCCTTCAAGCCATATAACGTTGGACATCTTGCCCACCATGTCTCCGCCGCATTCCTCTTGTTGGCTGCCCACCACATTCGGCTTGATATTGAAGGTCTTTAACCATAGGCCGAAGTGGGGCTGGATGCGGAGGAAAGCCTCACACACGACGATGAATGCCGAAATGTTGAGGACGAAGTTCGGGGCCAGATCATGGAAGTCCAGCCCATAGTAGAACATGAGACCACAGATGAATGGATGGAGGGGAAACCCCAGTCCACGAAGGAAGTGGTGTAGGAAGACTACCCTCTCGTGAGGCTCAGGGGCAGGAATGATCTGCCCCGCAGCGGGCAGCCGATGCGCGATATTCGCGGCCAAGTATCCGGCTGCGCGCAGCTTCTTGATATGTCCCTCCGTAACGGAGGAAGCCATCCATTTGCCTCCCGCTCCAGACATGATTGGAGAAGGTTGAGGGGAAGGATGTGGGCTTGGGCGTTGGTGCTCGAGTGCGCAAGAGTGGATGAGCAAGGAGGAAGAATCCGTGGGTAGAAAAAGGTTAAACCTTGTCCCTTTATAAGGGCGGCCAAAACTATGCGCCCCACTAGCCTAGTAAAACTCACTTATCCCCCAAGCGCCGTAATCAATGTCGCGGTTGGGTTACCCACGCCCGTATTGATGAGAATCCCGTAATATGGAGGACATGATCTCTGCTTTGACAAGACGTGTCAAAAAACTGACTCGCGTTATGTGCGGGGATAGTTAAAGGAAACGGTTCGAATAATCACCGGGCCATGGCATAACGTCATGTTGCCAAAACAAGTCAGCAGATTAGATTTGTCGAAATATTATTCTCTCTACGGTGGAATGTGGAACTTATTTTGCAGGGTCGGACACTATCGTTGTATTCAAATTTTTCCATGGTGTATTCGGAGGAGGAACCCGCCTTGCAATGCCGAAGACAATACTGCGCGCCGGACTCATCGTCATTGAAGCCTGGTTCAGGGGCTACTGAGGGAGTCCTGGATTAGGGGGCTCCGGACAGCCGAACTATATCCTTTGGCCGGACCGTTAGACTATGAAGATACAAGATTGAAGACTTCATCTCATGTCCGGATGGGACTCTACTTGGCGTGGAAGGCAAGCTTGGCAATACGGATATGTATATCTCCTCCTTTGTAACCGACCTTGTGTAACCCTAGCCCTTTCCGGTGTCTATATAAACCGGAGGGTTTTAGTCCGTAGGACAACATACAATCATACCATAGGCTAGCTTCTAGGGTTTAGCCTCTCCGATATCATGGTAGATCAACTCTTGTAATACCCATATCATCAAGAATAAATCAAGCAGGACATAGGGTTTTACCTCCATCAAGAGGGCCTGAACCTGGGTAAAACATTGTGTCCCCTGCCTCTTGTTACTATCCGCCTTAGACGCACAGTTCGGGACCCCCTACCCGAGATCCGCCGGTTTTGACACCGACAACGTCCGTTTGTCTTCTTTGTGGACTCGTTCTTCTTCCTTGCGGGATCTCAGGTAAGATGAGCACACCCTCGAAATCACTTCAATCTTTGCTTGCTAGTTGCTCGATCTATTGCTATGATGCGATACCTACCACTTGCATATCATGCCTCTCATATTGCCATGTCAAGCCTCTAACCCACCCTTCCTAGCAAACCGTTGTTTGGCTATGTTACCACTTTGCTCAGCCCCTCTTATGGCATTGCTAGTTGCAGGTGAAGATGAAGTTTGTTCCACGTTGGAACATGGATATGTTGGGATATCACAATATCTCTTATTTTAATTAATGCATCTATATCCTTGGTAAAGGGTGGAAGGCTCGGCCTTATGCCTGGTGTTTTGTTCCACTCTTGCCACCCTAGTTTCCGTGATATCGGTGTTATGTTCCTTGATTTTGAGTTCCTTACATGGTTGGGTGTTATGGGGACCCCTTGACAGTTCGCTTTGAATAAAACTCCTCCAGCAAGGCCCAACCTTGGTTTTACGATTTGCCTCACCACCACCTACTTTTCCCTTGGGATTCGCGCTGCCGAGGGTCATCTTTATTTTAACCCCCCTCCCCCCGGGCCAGTTCTTGTCTAAGTGTTGGTCTGAACCGAGCAGCCTGCGGGGCCACCTCGGGGCAACTCGAGGGCTGGTTTTACTCGTAGCTTGACCTATCCGGTGTTGCCCTGACAATGAGATATGTGCAGCTCCTATCGGGATTGTCGGCACATCGGGCGGCTTTGCTGGTCTTGTTTTACCATTGTCGAAATGTCTTGTAACCGGGATTGCGAGTCTGATCGGGACTTCCTGGGAGAAGGAATATCCTTCGTTGACCATGAGAGCTTGTATTGGGCTAAGTTGGGACACCCCTGCAGGGTTTTGAACTTTTGAAAGTCGTGCCCATGGTTATGGGCAGATGGGAATTTGTTAATATCCGGTTGTAGAGAACTTGACACTTAACTTAATTAAAATGAATCAACCGCGTGTGTAGCCGTGATGGTCTCTTCTCGTAGGGTCCGGTAAGTGAACACGGGTCTTGTGTTATGCTTGAACATAAGTACTTTCAGGATCACTTCTTGATCATTTATAGCTTCTCGATCGTGCTTTGCTTCTCTTCTCGCTCTCTTTTGCGTAAGTTAGCCACCATATATGCTTAGTGCTTGTTGCAGCTCCACCTCATTACCCAATCCTACCCATAAGCTTAAATAGTCTTGATCTCACGGGTGTGAGATCCCTGAGTCCTCGTGTCGGTGTTAAAACTGGCGGATCTCGGGTAGGGGGTCCCGAACTGTGCGTCTAAGGCGGATGGTAACAGGAGGCAGGGGACATGATGTTTACCCAGGTTCGGGCCCTCTTGATGGATGTAAAACCCTACGTCCTGCTTGATTGTTCTTCATGATATGAGTATTACAAGAGTTGATCTACCACGAGATCAGAGAGGCTAAACCCTAGAAGCTAGCCTATGGTATGATTGTTTGTTATCCTATGGACTAAAAACCCCTCCAGTTTATATAGACACCGGAGGGAGCTAGGGTTACATAAGGTCGGTTACAAAGGAGGAGATATCCATATCCGTATTTCCTAGTTTTCCTTCCACGCCAAGTGGAGTCCCATCCGGACACGGGACGAAGTCTTCAATCTTGTATCTTCATAGTCCAATAGTCCGGCCAAAGGATATAGTCCGGCTGTCCAGAGACCCCCTAATCCAGGACTCCCTCAGTAGCACCTGAACCAGGCTTCAAAGACGATGAGTCCGCGCGCAGTGTTGTCTTCGGCATTGCAAGGCGGGTTCCTCCTCCGAATACACCATGGAAGAGTTTGAATACAAGGACAGTATCCGACCCTGCAAAATAAGTTCCATATACCACCGTAGAGAGAATAATACTTCCACAAGTCTAATCCGCTAACACGTTTCGATAGTATGACATCACTTCATGGCCCGGTTATTATTCGAACCACTTTTCTCAACCATCTCCGCACATATCGCGAGGCTGTTTTATTGATACGTCTTGTCAATGCAGAGATCGTGTTCCCCTTATCACGGGATTCTCATCAATACGGACGTGGGTAACCCAACCGCACCATCAACTACGGCGCCTGGGGAATAAGCGGTTTTGCCAGGCAAGTGGGGAGACTCATCGCCTCTTCCGCCCTTATAAAGGGACAAAGATTTACTTTTTTCACCCACGCCTTCTTCCTTCTCGCTTACCCATTCCCGCACACCCGAGCTCTAGCGCCAAAGCTCCCGTTCTTATCAAACCACTCCAATCATGTCCGGAGCAGGAGGCAAGTGGATGGTCTCCTCCGTCACGGAGGAGAACGTCAAAAACTTACGGGAAGCCAGATACCTAGCTGCAAATTTCGCGCACCGGCTACCGAATGCGGGGCAGATCGTCCCGACGCCCAGACCCCATGAGAGGGTAGTTTTTCTTACCCATTTTGTCCGCCGACTGGGATTTCCTCTCCACCCGTTTGTCCGCGGGCTCATGTTCTACTACGGGCTAGATTTTCATGATCTGGCCCCCAACTTCATACTCAACATCTCGGCGTTTATCGTCGTGTGCGAGGCCTTCCTCCGCATCAGGCCCCACTTCGGCCTATGGCTGAAAACCTTCAATGTCAAACCAAAGGTGGTGGGTGGCTAGCAAGCAGAATGCGGAGGCGCCATGGTGGGCAAGATGCCTAATGTCACCTGGCTCGAGGGTACCTACGTGGATACCATAAAGGGGTGGTAATCGGTGTGGTTCTACATCACCGAGCCGCGCGACTCCAACTGGGTGGCGGCCCCCAAATTTTGATCCAGAATCCCCACGTGGCTCACCTCCTGGAAAAAGAAGGGCCTGTCCTGGGGCTCTTCGGTAGAGCTGGCCGGACTCCAGACCTGCATCCAGAACATGACGAACAAGAAAATCAAGCTCGTCAACGTGCTCCAGGATATGCTCTTCCGTCGGATCCTTCTGTTCCAACGACAGGCATTTGTTTTGTGGGAGTTCGACTCGACCCAGCACCAGATGCTGCGAGAGCTCTACGACATGACACACGAGGATGTCTGGAGGGTGTTGTTCAAGGGCGCCGAGATGCCTCCCTCCCTCATCGAGGACAGCGGACTCAGCGCAAAGCGCTGCGCCCATCCGGTAGGCTTTTGTATCTCTCCGGGTATTTATGTGCCCTGGTTTGGTTATGTGCTGGATCTAAGCTTTCATGTCATTAATAGGATTGGATAAAGACAGCAGAGCAGCTTGATTGCCCAGACCCCCTGCCCGAAGATCCTGCAAACAGTCTTCTAACGAAGATGCTGACTCCGGCACCTTACGAGGTGCCGGAAAAGACGGCCAAAAAGAAGGCCGCGGGGACCCGAAAGGGTCTCCGGTGCAAGGTGGTTCTATCGGACTCATCATCCAATGAGTCCGACGCGCACTCCTCCCACGGAAACGAGGAGGAGAAGAAAAGTTCTCCCCCCAGCCGGGGAGACAAGAAGAGGAAGGCCGACCCATCCGGGGAGGCCGAAGGTTCCAAGAAGGGAAATACCCTCCCTCCGGACTGTGCCACGACGGCCACCGACAGCGGCGACGAGTGGCTACCCAGGGACAAGCCCCTGGCAAAGTCGTAAGTGTCCGGACACCGTAGTACTTCATGGTATGTTTTATTGTACTGCCTTTGCTCGTGCCGAACATGATTATGTAGTCCGGCCCGAGCTCATCTTGACGTACCCTCGTCGAGCGGCTCTTTGGGCTCGTCGGATATGAACAGCGGTTCTCCTCCGACGGCTTCCACCCCTCGCCCTACGGACAACACCGAGGTGTTGTCTCATAACGCACCGAGCTAAGGGGAGGCGATCTTGGGGGCGCCTCACGGCGACCTCACGGACCGTGGGTACCAAGGGAGCGAGGCTCCTACGAGCCTCGAGTTGGGGCCCCAGCCGGACACTACTCCGGAACCTTCAATGGTTCCAGACTCTGGCAAGCGGTCCCCCATTAAGAGGGGCCAACCATCCGTGACGGTGTCCTCTGTCCAACCGGAGGCACCGGACAACTTGCTGGAAGCGCTTCACAGTGCTTCCATCGATGAAGAGCACCACACTATCATGACTGTGGTGGTCAAGAAGGTTCATTCCACCAAAAACGGACTAACCGAAGCTTGTGCCAGCCTCCTAACACTCTTTGAGGTAAGCATTCAAAATAAAAATATTACCGCATAGATAGTAGCCCCTGGTGCTTTGTTCGCCATTCGCGAAGAAAAGCCGAATAGAGTATCAAATGATAACTCGGGAGTCTAATTAGAGTATGTCTATGTGTATGTGCAGGCTTCCCTGCTGGCCGCTGCCACACGTACTGCGGAGGTCTCTGCATTGAAGCAGGCCCTGAAGCGGTCTGAGGACGAGCTCGGCCTTTCCAAGGGGCAGCTCGAAGAGAGCAAAGGTAAGATATACCCCAGTTATATAGTTAAAAAGAAGTTCAGTGTAAAGTAATAGGATCATCATGAATTTTTCAGGGGCCACGACCAAGGTGGAGACCCTGAGGAAGGTGTTCTTCACGGCCGAAGACAAAGCGGCCAAAGAACGCATTGAACGGGAGAAACAAGAAGCCCGAGTGGGCGAGGTGCAGCAAGAGCTCGAGGCTCTCTCCAAAAAGCACGAGTCCTTGGAGCTTGACTCCAAGACGCGAGAGTTCGAGCTCGCGCAGGCGCTTGAAAGCGTCTGGGGCGCCAAGGCCGAAGCCCACAAGGCCCTCCAGGAGATTGATGCTACGAAGAAGATAGCAGCGGGTAAGGCATTCAATATGCAAAGCAAGCATGTGAAGAAGACTTTCCTTTTTCTTACCCGAGTTCGGAGCTCTCCAGGAGCGTTTGCAGATCTTCCCCGCAGTGTGCTGGATGCCGCGGAGTTTTACCGGGCTGAGGAGGGGAGCTCAACAGAGAAGTTGTTCTGGTCTTAGTATACTGGGACCGAACACCCCGTGTCCTTGAGCGACCAATTGAAGCAGTTGGTCGAACTTCACAAGGCGGACGAACAGGCCATGAGGGGCCTTACAGTCCGGATGTGGCCTGGCGAGCCCCTGTCCGGCAGCTACTTCGGTCTGGTGAGGCGGCTGGTGGAAGCCTGCCCACGGCTTGAAGTCATCAAGCGGTCCGTCTGCATCGAAGGTGCACACATGCTTTTGCCCAGGCGAAGGTGCACTGGGCGAAGCTGGACGCCGTGAAGCTTGTGAAGGAGGGGCCGCCGGAGGGCAAGGAGCATCGCTGCCCCGAGAATTACTATGAGAGCGTCTTGAAGGGTTCCCGCTTAGTGGCGGATGAGTGTGCCAAGGATGTAATTTTTGAATGAACATGCCCATGTGATCCTGTAATATGAAACGAGTTCTTTTGCGCCATGCGACGCTTTCTTAATTTAAATTTTACCTTCTGTGCAGCCGTTTATAAAATCTGAGAGTTGGCCAGTCGTCGGCTTCTACCCCCATGTAACTAGTACTAGGGTGTTCGGGGTAAATCTGAACACTCTTTACACCAATTTTGGGTCCTTCAAGGGAGGTGTTCAGCGCAACGAACCAGGCAATCGGACTATAATGCTTTATCACTCTCACTTAGCCATAGAAGTCTATGATTTTAATTTTTTGGCGAAGCCCCTGGTATTCAGAGGGCCAAATTTGGCGCGCTATATACGCCTAAGCCGGACAAGGCCGACTCCTCGCCCGAAGCGGAAAAAGACTTTAAGGACTTGAGACCTCTCGAACAGCGACCAGTCTCTCGCCTTATCATGACAGTCAGTTTTTGGCTTTCTCTACTGAGGTGCTTGTCCGGAAGAACCGGGAAACAATTGCAGTAGTTATCCTACCGCTACCTTATCTGATATAGCGGAACGTAAGGTACCAAAGCATGGGAGCCGGGCAACCCAACATTTGACCCAAGACATGATTCGGAGCTGATGCATATAATGCTATAAGTTCGGGGTGCCGCACTGTTGAAAGTGTTGGGACTTCTTGCACCGTATTACGGGGTAAACAAGAGCCCCTGGCGTACTGACCACACCCGAGTGTGCAGGTGCGGGATGTCGTAAATGGACATATAAGAGAAAGAGAAAGCCTTAAATAATGCAATGACAGATTAATAATATGCATTGTTATTTGAATAATACGTCGAAACGTACTAGTACAAGTAGTGCAATAAGCATAAAGTAGGACAATTCGAAATGTCCTATCCCAAGGCAAGCTACGCATAAATAGTGAAAAGCGGGTATATCAAGTATTATTAGAGACCACCTGGCGGTTCCCGTGTTCATCTTAGCTTCTTGCCGCCTTGGTTGTTACTTCCGGAATGTGTCCGACAATCGGACTGCCGGAAAGGGCTTCCGAAGAGTTAGGCCCTGAAATAGGAAAGGAATGTCAAAGCTATACAGCCCCTGGCATGGTTAAGCCACAATGCGGGGCGTGTCCTGATTGTGCCCCCGCCTATGTCCATGGTATTTTCAATGCGTAGTTATGTACGCGCGGCACGAATTTCATCGCTGCACTGGGACTAGGACGGGGGTCAGATTGCTAGGCGAGCGTTGATCGCGCTAGGCGATCCTGTTGCAGATTGTTCCGGACTCACTTGAAGGTGTCCGGGGGCTGTAACACCGAATGAGTGGTCTGCCTGAACAGGCTGCTTTGTGCCTATGCTGCCAGGGCCGCAGTGTGCGCTTCTGTACGGAGCGAGCGTTCTGTGTTTCCATTTACTGTTATGACCCCACGGGGTCCTGGCATCTTGAGCTTGAGGTATGCGTAATGCGGCACTGCGTTGAATTTTGCAAATGTTGTCCGTCCGAGCAGTGCATGATAGCCACTGGATGATGTCGAAGATTAACTCTTTTCTTCGGAAGTTATCCGGTGATCCGAAGACCACTTCCAGTGTGATTGAGCCTGTGCAATGGGCCTCCACACCTGGGATGGCGCCTTCAAAGGTGGTTGAGGGAGTCCTGGATTAGGGGGTATCCAGACAGCCAGATTATATCCTTTGGCCGGACTGTTGGACTATGAAGATACAAGATTGAAGACTTCGTTCCATGTTCGGATGGGACTCTCCTTGGCGTGGAAGGCAAGCTTGGCAATACGGATACGTAGATATCCTTCCTTGTAACCGAGTTTGTGTAACCCTAGCCCCCTCCAGTGTATATATGAACCGTGGGTTTTAGTCCGTAGGACAACATACAATCATATTATAGCCTAGCTTCTAGGGTTTAGCCTCTCCGATCTCGTGGTAGATCAACTCTTGTACTACTCATATTATCAAGAATAATCAAGCAGGACGTAGGGTTTTACCTCCATCAAGAGGGCCCGAACCTGGGTAAAATATCGTGTCCCTGCCTCCTGTTACCATCCGCCTTAGACGCACAGTTCGGGACCCGCTACCCGAGATCCGCCGGTTTTGACACCGACATTAGTGATTTCATTGAGAGTTCCTCTGTGTCGTCACCGTTAGGCTTGATGGCTCCTTCCATCATCGATAGCGATGCAGTCCAGGGTGAGACCTTTCTCCCCGGACAAATCTTTGTATGCGGCGGCTTTGCACTGCGGGCCAACTCGCTTGGCCATCTGGAGCAGATCGAGAGTTACGCCCCTGGCCACCAGGTCTGGTTTGGAAGCTTAAACTACACGGCCGACATCTGCGGAGACTTGATCTTCGACGGATTCGAGCCCCTACCGAGTGCGCTGCACAGTCACGATGAGCATGATTTAGCTCTGTCATCGGACAACGTTCGGGAGACCGCACCGGCAACCGCTTCGACCCTCAATTCGGAGCCAATCGCGCCATCCATGGACGGGTGGATAGACCCCGCCACGGAGGCCGTACTCTCAGCAGCGCTCGAGCCGATTATCGACCTTACCCTTCACGGGAGCCGTGACGCCGAACTACCAGATTCTTCCCTGGCCACGGACTCCGAACCGCCTGCGCCCGTGCCTATCGAATCTGACTGGGCGCCGATCATGGAGTTCACCTCCGCGGATATCTTTCAGCACTCGCCCTTCCGCGACATACTGAACTCATCAAGGTCTCTCTCCCTGTCAGGAGAGTCCTGGCCGAACTATGTTCGGCAGGATTGGGATGCGGATGATGAAGAAATTCGCCGCCCACCCACCACCCACTTAGTAGCCACTGTCGACAATTTGACCGACATGCTCGACTTTGACTCTGAAGACATCGACGGTATGGAAGACGATGTGGGAGACGAAGAGGAACCACTGCCCACAGGGCACTGGACAGCCACCTCATCATATGCTATATACATGGTGGACACACCCAAAGAAGGCAATGGCGACGAGACAGCGGAGGATGACCCCTCCAAGAAGCAACCCAAGCGCCAACGTCAGCGGCGCCGCTCTAAGTCTCGCCAAAGCAAAAGTGGTGACACCGGCATAGGAGATAATAGCACTCCGGACAGTGCCAAAGACGACTACAATCCCCTCCAGCAAGATGTAGAGCAGGAGGATGGAGAAGCCAGCCCTCCCGAGAGAGCGATAGATGAAGAAGAGGAGGATGATAATTACATGCCTCCCTCCGAAGACGAGGAAAGCCTCGACGATGATGAATTTGTCGTGCCGGAGGATCCCACCGAGCAAGAGCGCTTCAAGCGCCGGCTTATTGCCACGGCAAATAGCCTTAAGAAAAAGCAGCAGCAGCGTCAAGCTAATCAAGATTTGCTAGCTGACAGATGGACTGAAGTCCTTGCGGCGGAGGAATATGAACTCGAACGCCCCTCCAAGAGTTACCCAAAGCGCAGGTTGCTACCCCGACTGGAGGAGGAAGCATTAAACCTACATCTCCAGCGTATGACGCGGCTAATCGGCCACCTCGTGGACGCGATAGAGAGGCATTTCAACCAAAAACTCAGCCCGCACCCCGACGCTACTTAAATAAAAATGACAAGGCATGGGGAAACAGGCTAGACCTGCGAGAGGTATTGGAGGACAAACCAAAACACGCAAGATTGATCTACGGATCACGAGGGCGCGCCACTACGCAAGACGATAACCGTCATGCCGGATACAATAAAAGTAAATCCGGCTGCGTCACGACATAGCCCACTACAGAGGCGCCGCACACCCCATATGCTTCACAGACGAAGTAATGGATCACCGAATCCCAGTGGGTTTCAAACCCGTAAATATCGAATCATACGACGGCACAACAGATCCCGCGGTATGGATCGAGGACTTCCTCTTGCACATCCACATGGCCCTCGGTGACGATCTACACGCCATCAAATACCTCCCACTAAAGCTCAAAGGACCAGCTCGGCATTGGCTCAATAGCCTGCCAGCAGAATCCAATGGCTGTTGGGAAGATCTGGAAGCCGCATTCCTCGACAACTTCCATTGCACTTATGTGCGACCACCAGATGCCGATGACTTGAGCCACATAATTCAGCAGCTAGAGGAATCGGTCAGGCAATTCTGGACATGGTTCCTGACAAAGAAAAATCAAATCGTCGATTGTCCGGATGCAGAGACCCTAGCAGCTTTTAAGCACAACAACCGCGACGAATGGCTCGCCCGGCACCTTGCCCAGGAAAAGCCGAAATCTATGGCAGCCCTCACGACACTTATGACCCGCTTTTGCGCGGGAGAAGACAGCTGGCTGGCTCGCAGCAATAATATATCAAAGAACCATGGTACTTCGGATACCAAGGATGGCAATGATAGGTCACATCGCAACAAACACAAGTGCCACATCAAGAATGACAATACCGAGGATACGACAGCCAATGCCGGATTTAGAGACTCTAAACCCGGTCAGCGGAAAAATCCATTCAAAAGAAGCACTCCGGGCCCGTCCAGTTTGGACCAAATACTCGATCGCTCGTGCCAAATACATGGCACCCCCGACAAGCCAGCCAACCACACCAACAGGGAATGTTGGGTGTTCAAGCAGGCCGGCAAGTTAAATGCTGAAAACAAAGATAAGGGGTCACATAGCAATGATGAGGAGGAGCCCCGGCAGCCGAACACCAGAGGACAGAAGAGGTTCCCCCTACAAGTGCGGACGGTGAACATGATATACGCAACCCACATCCTCAAGAGGGAGCGGAAGCGTGTGCTAAGGGATGTATATGCGTTGGAGCCAGTCACCCCAAAGTTCAACCCATGGTCCTCCTGTCCGATCACCTTTGATCGCAGGGACCATCCCACTAGTATCCGTCATGGAGGATTCACCGCACTGGTCCTAGACCCAATCATCGACGGATTTCACCTCACTCGAGTCCTTATGGACGGTGGCAGCAGCCTGAACCTGCTTTATCAGAACACAGTGCGCAAAATGGGTATAGACCCCTCAAGAATCAAACCCACAAAAACGACCTTCAAAGGCGTCATACCTGGTGTAGAGGCCCATTGCACTGGCTCAGTCACACTGGAAGTGGTCTTCGGACCCCTGGATAACTTCCGGAGCGAGGAGTTAATCTTCGATATTGTCCTGTTCCGCAGTGGCTATCATGCACCGCTCGGGCGAACCGCATTTGCGAGATTCAACACAGTACCGCACTATGCATATCTCAAGCTCAAGATGCCAGGACCTCTGGGGGTCATCATAGTCAATGGAAACACAGAGCACTCTCTCCGCATGGAGGAGCACACTGCGGCCCTCGCAGTAGAAGCGCAAAGCAGCCTCTTAAGGCAATCCACCAGTTCGGCGATTAAAGACCCGGACACCTTCAAGCGCGCCCGGAGTAATCGGCAACAAGACCGCCCGGCACGTTCTGAGCTTGCATTGCAATGCGGCCCCCACCCCAGTCCCAGCCAACCGGCGAAATCCGTGCCACGCGTACATAATTACGCATTGAAAATACCATGGGCACAGGTGGGGAGGGGGCCACGACTACGGCACGCCCCAAGACGCGGCTCAACCGCACTAGGGGTTTCCCACTTTGTTATTTTTCTCTCTTTCAGGACTTTTGTCTCTGGAAGCCCCGTCCGGCAGTACGATTGCCGGCCACACAATGCAACAACCAAGTACGCAGAAAGCTACGTCGCACCACGGAACTCCCAGGTGGTCTCTGATAACGAGTGAAATACTTGCTTTAAATACCATTCCTCAGGTTTCCCTTGGAGGGGACATGTCAAATAGTCCTACTTTTTGCTTATCGCACTACTTGTGTCATTCGGCTTTGTCACACCTTTTTGAATAAACAATGCATAACACTATACTATTACCGCATTCTCCATCCTTTCTTATATATATATATATATATATATATATATATATATATATATATATATATATATATATATATATATATATGTTCATTCATGACATTCAGCACCCGTACACTCTGGTACGGCCAATACGCCAGGGGCTTAAGTGTACCCCATAATACGGTGTGAGAAGTCCGAACACTTTCGATAGTGCGGAACCCCGAACTTATAGCATTATATGCATCGGCTCCGAATCATGTCTTGGGTCAATAGTTGGGTTTGCCCGGCTCCCATGTTTTGGTACCTTACGTTCCACTATATCGGCTAAGATAGCACTGGGAGAACTACTACGATTGTGCCACGGTTCATCTGGGCTAAGCACCTCAGTAGAGAAAGCTAAAACTGACTGTCATGATAAGGCGAGAGCTGGTCGCCGTTCGAGAGGTCTCGAGTCCCTAAAGACTTATGCCGCTTAGAGCGAGGAGTCGGCTTTGTCCGGCTTAAGGCGTGTATACAGCCCCGAATTTGGCCTTCCGAATACCAAGGGCTTCGCCAAAATTTAAAATAGTAGACTTCTATGGCTAAGTGAGAGTGATAAAGCATTATAGTCCGATTACCTTGTTTGTTGTGCTGAGCACCTCCCTCGAAGGACCCAACAATGGGAAAAAGAGTGCTCAGGTTTATCCCGAACACCCCAGCACTCGTGGCATGGGGCAGAAGCCGACGGCTGGTGTCGGTGTCAAAACCGGGGATCTCGGGTAGGGGGTCCCGAACTGTGCGTCTAAGGCGGATGGTAACATGAGGCAGGGGACACGATCTTTTACCCAGGTTCGGGCCCTCTTGATGGAGGTAGAACCCTACGTCCTGCTTTATTTATTCTTAACGATATGGGTATTACAAGAGTTGATCTACCACGAGATCGGAGAGGCTAAACCCTAAAAGCTAGCCTATGGTATGATTGTCTGTTGTCCTATGGACTAAAACCCTCCAGTTTATATAGACACCGGAAAGAGCTAGGGTTACACAAGGTCGGTTACAAAGCAGGAGATATTCATATCCGTATTGTCTAGCTTGCCTTCCACGCCAAGTAGAGTCCCATCCAGACACGAGACGAAGTCTTCAATCTTTTATCTTCATAGTCTAACTGAGGGAGTCCTGGATTAGGGGGTGTTCGGATAGCCGAACTATACCTTTAGCCGGACTCCTGGACTATGAAGATACAAGATTGAAGACTTCGTCCCATGTCCGGAAGGGACTTTCCTTGGCGTGGAAGGCAAGCTTGGTGATACGGATATTCAGATCTCCTACCATTGTAACCTACTCTATGTAATCCTAACCCTATCCGGTGTCTATATAAACCGGAGGGTTTTAGTCCGTAGGACAACATACACATCAACTATCATACCATAGGCTAGCTTCTAGGGTTTAGCCTCTCTGATCTCGTGGTAGATCTACTCTTGTACTACCCATATCATCAATATTAATCAAGCAGGACGTAGGGTTTTACCTCCATCGAGAGGGCCCGAACCTGGGTAAAACTTCATGTCCCTTGCCTCCTGTTACCATCCGGCCGAGATGCATAGTTCGGGACCCCCTACCCTAGATCCGCCGGTTTTGACACAGACATTGGTCCTTTCATTGAGAGTTCCTCTGTGTCGTAGCCGTCAGGCTCGATGGCTCCTATGATCATCGATAACGATGCAGTCCAGGGTGAGACCTTCCTCCCCGGACAGATCTTCGTCTTCGGCGGCTTCGCACTGCGGGCCAATTCGCTTGGCACTTTGGAGCAGATCGAAAGCTACGCCCCTGGCCGTCGGGTCAGACTTGGAAGTTTAAACTACACGGCTGACGTCCGCGGGGACTTGATCCTCGACGGATTCGAGCCACTGCCGAGCACGCCGCACTATCCCGACGAGCATGATCTAGCTCTGCCGCCAAACAGTGCCCTGGAGGCCGCACCCGCATCGGCTCCGATCCTTAATTCGGAGCCAACTGCGTCGATCGAGGATGGGCGGTTGGATGCCGCCTCGGGGGCTGAGATCTGAAGTCTCTCTCTTTATCAGGAGAGCCCTGGCCGGACTATGGCCAGCAGGGTTGGGATTCGGACGATGAAGAAATTCAAAGCCCACCCACCACCCACTTTGTAGCCACTGTCGACGACTTAACCGACATGCTCAACTTCGACTCCGAAGACATCGACGATATGGACGCCGATGAAGGAGATGATGAAGAACCAGCGCCTATTAGGCCCTGGAAAGCCACCTCGTCATATGGCATATACATGGCGGACACCCCAAAAGAGGGAGATGGCGATGGAACAGCGGAGGATGACCCCTCCAAGAAACAGCCTAAGCGCCGGCATCAGCGGCGCCGCTCAAAATCCCGCCAAAACAAACACGGCGATTCCAGCATGGGAGATAATAATACTCCGAAAAGTGCCGAAGAAAACCCCCTCCAGCAAGATTTAGCACAGGAGGATGGAGAAACCGGCCCTCATGAGAGAGCGGCAGACAGAGAGGTTGAGGACGATAATTATATGCCTCCCTCCGAAGACGAGGCAAGCCTCGATGACGACAAATTCGTCGTGCCAGAGGATCCCGTCGAGCAAAAGCGTTCTCAATGCAGGCTTATGGCCACGGCAAGAAGCCTCAAGAAAAAACAGCAACAGCTTAGAGCTGATCAAGATTTGCTAGTCAACAGATGGACCGAAGTCCTTGCGGCCGAAGAGCATAAACTCAAACGCCCCTCCAAGAGCTACCCAAAGCGCAGGTTGCTACCCCAATTAGAGGAGGAAGCACTTGATGCGGCCGACCGGCCACCTCATGGCCGCGACAGAGAGGCCTCTCGGCCCTCCACTCAAGCCGCACCCCGTACCAAGGCACGGGAATATGCGCCGAACTTACGAGATATGTTGGAGGACAAGGCTAGACAAACAAGATCGATCTATGGATCGCGTGGGCGCCCCACGGCTCGAGACGGCATCCGTCACGCCGGCCACAAATTCGGTAGGGCCGAACACAGTAGACAAGGCTCACTAGAGCTACGTCATGATATAGCCCAGTACAGAGGCGCCTCACACCCACTCTGCTTCACAGACGAAATAATGGATCATCAAATCCCCGAGGGTTTCAAACCTGTAAACATCGAATCATATGATGGCACAACAGATCCTGCGGTATGGATAGAGGATTATCTCCTTCATATCCACATGGCCCACGGCGATGATTTCCACGCCATCAAATACCTCCCACTCAAGCTTAAAGGACCAGCTCGCTATTGGCTCAACAGCTTGCCAACAGGATCAATCAGTTGTTGGGAGGACCTGGAAGCCGCATTCCTCGACAATTTCGAGGGCACTTATGTGCGACCCCCAGACGCCGATGACCTAAGTAACGTAATTCAGCAGCCAGATGAATCGGCCAGGAAATTCTTGACACGGTTCCTAACAAAGAAAAATCAAATAGTCGACTGTCCGGACGCTTAGGCCCTAGCAGCCTTCAAGCAAAATATCCGTGACGAGTGGCTAGCCCGGCACCTTGGACAGGGAAAGCCGAAATCTATGGCAGCACTCACGACACTCATGACCCGCTTTTGCGCGGGAGAAGACAGCTGGCTTGCTCGTAGCAACAATATAACCAAGAACCCTGGTAGTTCGGATACCAGGGACATTAGTGGCAGGTCGCGTCGCAACAAGCAGAAGTGCCGCATTAACGGCGACAATGCTGAGGATATGGCAGTTAATGCCGGATTCAGAGGCTCTAAATCTGGCCAGCGGAAAAAGCCATTCAAAAGGAATCCTAGGGGGCCGTCCAGCTTGGACCGAATACTCGACCGCTTGTGCCAAATACACGGCACCCCCGAAAAGCCGGCCAATCACACCAACAGCGATTGTTAGGTGTTCAAGCAGGCAGGCAAGTTAAGCGCCGACAATGAAGACAAGGGGTTGCATAGTGATGGACAGAAGGGTTTTCCCCTACAAGTGTGGACGGTGAACATGATATACGCCACCCACGTCCCCAAAAGGGAGCGGAAGCGCGCGTTAAGGGACGTATACGCGGTAGAGCCAGTCGTCCCAAAGTTCAACCCACGGTCCTCCTGCCCGATCACCTTTGATCGAAGAGACCATCCCACTAGCATCCGTCATGGAGGATTTGCCGCATTGGTTCTAGACCCAATTATTGACAGATTTCATCTCACTAGAGTCCTCATGGACGGCGGCAGTAGCCTGAACCTGCTTTACCAGGATACGGTTTGAAAAATGGGCATCGATCCCTCGAGGATTAAGCCCACCAAAATAACCTTTAAAGGCGTAATACCAGGTGTAAAGGCCAACTGTACAGGCTCGGTCACACTTGAAGTGGTCTTTGGATCTCCGGATAATTTCCGAAGCGAAGAGTTAATCTTCGACATAGTCCCGTTTCGCAGTGGCTATCACGCACTGCTCGGGCGAACCGCATTCGCCAAGTTCAATGCGGTACCGCATTACGCATACCTTAAGCTCAAGATGCCAGGCCCTCGAGGAGTAATTACGGTCAATGGAAACACCGAACGCTCCCTCCGAATGGAGGAGCACACGGTGGCCCTTGCAGCGGAAGTACAAAGCAGCCTCTCCAGGCAGTTCTCTAGTCCGTCCAGTCAACGACCGAACACCGTCAAGCGCACCCGGAGTAACCTACAACAAGACCGCCTAGCACAATCCGAGCAGGCGTAGCAATGCGGCCCCAACCCCAACCCTCGCTAAAAGGTGACGCCAGTACTTCGCGTACATAACTACGCTCTAGAGATACCATGGGCACAGGGGGAGGGGCACCATCACGGCACGCCCGAAACATGGCTTAAACCGCACTAGGGGCTGCCGATTTTTTAATTTTCTCTTACTTTCAGGACTCCACTCTTCGGAAGGCCTGTTCGGCAGTTCAATTGCCGCACAAACGATGCAAGAACCAGGGAAGCAGACAAGCCACGCCGCATTATGGAACTCCCAGGTGGTCTCTATCACGAGCAGTATACCTGTTTCGCATATTATTCCGCAGCTTGCCCCTGGAACGGACATGTTAAATAGTCCAACCTTTTGCTTATCTCATTAATTGTATCGTTCTGCTTTGATCGCAACCCTCTTTAATAAACAATGCATAGCTTTTCTCTATTTTTGCATTACTCTTTTTTTATATTTATATATGTTCCTTAATGACATGTTGCACCCGTACACTTTGGTACGGCCAAAATACGCTAGGGGCTTCAGTACCCCTCAACATGGTGTGAGAAGTCTGAACACTTTAACAAGTGCGGCACCCCGAACTTATAGAATTATATGCATCGGCTCCGAATCATGTCTTGGGTCAATAGTTGCGTTTGCCTGGCTGCTATGTTTTGGTGCCTTACGTTCCGCTATATCGGCTAATGTAGCACTAGGAGAACCACTGTGATTGTGCCCCAGTTGAGCTGGGTCGAGCACCTCAGTGGAGAAAGCTAAAACTGACTGTCATGATGAGGCGAGAGCTGGTCGCTGTTCGAGAGGTCTTTTCGAGTCCTTAAAGACTTATGCCGCTTAGGGCGAGGAGCCGACTCTGTCCGGCCAAGGCGTGGATAGCGCCCCAAACTCGGTCTTCCGAATACCAGGGGCTTCGCCGAAATTTAAAATTATAGAGTTCTATGGCTAAGTGAGAGTGTTCACACATTATAGTTCGATTGCCTTGTTCGTTGGGCTGAGCACCTCCCTCGAAGGACCCAAACATGGGAAAACGAGCCATCAGGTTTATCCCCGAACACCCCAGCACTAGTGGCACGGGGGCAGAAGCCGACGAGTCGCCATCTCTCAGAATTGATAAACAGCCGCATAGAAGGTAATATTTTAAATTCAAACAGCATTGCTTAAGCGCATATGAACAAGTTTTCAGCGCACAGGACAAAACGAGCGAGTTTTACTCAAAGATTACAGCCATAGAACATTCATCCGCCACAAGGCGGGCACCCTTCAGAACATCCTTATAATAATTTTCGGGCTTCTGATGCTCCTTCCCCGGTGGTGGCCCGTCCTTCACAAGCTTCTCAGCATCCAGCTTGCCCCAGTGCACCTTTGCACGGGCAAGGGCCCTACGGGCACCTTCAATGCAGACGAAGCGCTTGATGACTTCGAGCCTTGGATAAGCCTCCACCAGCCGCCGCACCAGCCCGAAATAGCTCCCAGGCTGAGCCTCTCTAGGCCACAGCCGAACTATGAGGCCCTTCATGGCCTGTTCGGCCGCCTTGTGGAGCTCGACCAGTTGCTTCAACTGGTGGCTCAGGGGCACGGGGTGTCCGGCCTCAGCATACTGAGACCAGAACACCTTCTCTGTCGAGCTTCCCTCCTCGGCTCAATAGAATGCGGCAGCATCAGATATACTCTGGGGAAGATCTACGAACGCGCTTGGAGAACTCCGGATTCGGGTAAGTAACAAGTAACTCACGCTTATGTGTTTACTTTGCATAAAGAATGCCTTACCCGCCGCTATCTTCTTCACCTCATCCAACTCCTGGAGGGTCTTCTGGGATTCGGCCTTGGCAGACTTGGCACTTTCAATAGCCGCTGCGAGCTCGGACGCTCGCGTCCTTCAGTCACGCTCCATACTCTCATGTTTTTCCATGAGAGCCTGGAGCTCTTGCCGCACCTTGCCAACCTCGGCCTCATACTTTTCTCGCTCAATGCGCTCTGCGGCCGACCTCTTCTCGGCCTCGAGCAACGCTTGCTTCAGGGTCGCCACCTCAGACACGGCCCCTACAATAGCCACGATACTCCTGTCATTTTTCGCAATTGCACCTTTTTATACACATTTTGTACAAGGTATTTCTTACCTTCACTGTCCTCTAGCTGCTTCTTGGCACGTCCGAGCTCTTGCTCGGACCGCTTGAGGTCCTGCTTTAGCACGTCCACTTCCGCAGTCAGTGCGGCGGACGCCAGCAGGGAAGCCTACACACGCATATTGACTTCTTTTTGTTAGACTCCTGCGAATTTTATTTGATCCTCTATTCGGCTTTTCTTCCCGAACGCCAAACAGAGCATCATGGGCTACTGTCTATGCGGTAATGTAATTTACACATTCTTTACTTACCTCAAAACCTGTTAAAAGGCTTGTACAAGCTTCAGTCAGTCCGCTCTTGGCGGACTGAACCTTCTGCATCACCGCACTCATGATAGTGCGGTGCCCCTCGTTGATGGAGGCACCTTGGAGCGCCTCCAACATATTGTCTGGCGCCTCCGGTTGGACGGAGGTCACCGGCGCGGTGGGCTTGCTCCTCTTGGAAGAAGGTCCCCCGCCGGACTCTGGAACCTTTGAAGGTTTCGGAGCGGTGTCCGGCCTAGGGCCGGACTTGGAGCCCTGGGGGTTCCGTCCCCTTTAGTCCTGGAGTCCGGGAGGTCGCCTTGCGGCGCCTCCAGGACCACCTCCTCCCCGATTGGAACTTGTTGGGACAACACTTCGGTGTCGTTCGTAAGGCGGGGGGGGGAAGCCGTCGGAACCGAGTTCACCTCCGACGAGTCCAGTGAGCCGCTCGACGACGCGTCGAGCCGGTTTGGGGGGCTGCATAAACACATTCGACATAAGGGAAAGCTGTCCAATAAACGAATACTATGCATTACTCTGGTATCCGGATACTTACGATTTTGCCAGGGGCTTGGCCCTGGGCGGCCACTCCTCTTCGCTATCGTCGGTGTTGGTGGAGTAGTCCGGAGGATGGGTTCTCCCCTTCTTGGACCCTTCGGCCTCCCCGGTTGGGGCGGCCTTCATTTTCTTCCCTTCCCCCGCTGGAGGGGGGGTCTCTTCTTCCTCCTCCTCATCTTCATGGGAGGAGTGCGTCTTGGATTCGTCGGATGGTGAATCCGACACCTCTAGGCGCTGGGCACTCTTTCGAGTCCCTGTGGCCTTTTTTGCGGCCTTCTTCTCTGGCACCACATAGGGTGCCGGAACCAGCAGCTTTGCCAAGTGGGCATTGGCTGGGACTTCGGGCAAAGGTGCCGGACAGTCGATCCGTCCGGACTTCGCCTACCAATCCTGTCAAAGGTAAGGGAGATTAGATCCCGCACAGAGTTAAACTATGAAAAACTAGTGCCCTGTAAAAAGTACCAAAAGCTTACCGCGCTAGCATGACGCTGCGTGCAGAATCCGCGATCCTCGGTAGCGGATGCAGGAGCCTCGGCGCCTTTGAAAAGCACCTTCCAGGCATCTTCGTATGTCGTGTCGAAGAGCCTTCTCAGAGTTTGGTGCCGCACCGGATCAAACTCCCACAGGTTGAAAGCCCGTTGTTGACACGGGATGATCAAGCGGATGAGCATAACCTGGACTACGTTGACAAGCCTGAGCTGCTTGGTCACCAGGGATTGGATGCATGTTTGTAGTCTGGTCACCTCCTTTTGGCTGCCCCACGACAGGCCCGTCTCTTTCCAGGACGTGAGCTGTGTTGGGGGTCCGGACTGGAACTCAGGGGTTGTGACCCACTTAGGGTCGCACGGCTCGGTGATGTAAAACCACCCCGATTGCCACCCCTTCAGGGTCTCCACAAAGGAGCCCTAGAGCCATAGGACATTGGCCATCTTGCCCACAATGGCTCCTCCGCTCTCCGCCTGGTTGCCGCGCACCACCTTTGGCTTGACGTTGAAAGTCTTGAGCCATAGGCCGAAATGGGGGCGGATGCGGAGGAAAGCCTCGCACACGATGATAAACGCCAAGATGTTGAGGACAAAATTAGGGGCCACATCGTGGAAATCCAGGCCGTAGTAGAACATGAGCCCCCGAACAAATGGATGGAGAGGGAAACCCAGTCCGCGGAGGAAATGGGGAAGGAACACCACCCTCTCATGGGGCGTACGGGTGGGGATGAGCTGCCCCTCTTCGGGAAGCCAGTGCGCAATGTCGTTAGACAGGTATCTGGCCTTCCTTAGTTTTTTGATGTGTCCCTCCATGATGGAGGAGACCATCCACTTGCCTCCCGCTCCGGACATGGCTGGAGAAGGTTGAGGTGGGGAGTGCGGACTTGGGCGCTGGAGCTCGAGTGCACAAGAATGGATAGGCGAAGGAGGAAGAAGGCGTAGGTAAAAAGGTGGATCCTTATCCCCTTATATGGGTGGACGCAACTACGTGTCCCCACCAGCCTGGTAAAACTCGCTTATCTTCCAAGCACCGTAATCTATGGCGCGATTGGGTTACCCAGGCCCGTATTAATGAGAATCCCAGAATAAGGGGACACGATCTCTGCTTTAACAAGACATGCCAAGGAAGCCGCCTCGCATAACGCGCTGAGATGGGACAGTAAAACGGTTCGAATAAAAGCTTGGCTGTGGTGTGATGTCACACTACGGAATACGTCAGCAGATTAGATTTGTGTAAATATTATTCTCTCTATGGCAATATGTGGAAACTTATTTTGCAGAGCCGGACACTATCTTTGTGTTCAAAATCTTCTATGAAGTACTTGGAGGAGGAACCCGCCTTGCAATGTCGAAGACAATTTGCGCGCCAGACTCGTCGTCATTGAAGCCTGGTTCAGGGGCTACTGAGGGAGTCCTGGATTAGGGGGTGTTCGGATAGCCGAACTATACCTTCAGCCGGACTCTTGGACTATGAAGATACAAGATTGAAGACTTCGTCCCGTGTCCGGAAGGGACTTTCCTTGGCGTGGAAGGCAAGCTTGGCGATACGGATATTCAGATCTCCTACCATTGTAACTGACTCTATGTAACCCTAACCCTATCCGGTGTCTATATAAACCGGAGGGTTTTAGTCCATAGGAGAACATACACATCAATAATCATACCAAAGGCTAGCTTCTAGGGTTTAGCCTCTCTGATCTCGTGCTAGATCTACTCTTGTACTACCCTTATCATCAATATTAATCAAGCAGGACATAGGGTTTTACATCCATCGAGAGGGCCCGAACCTGGGTAAAACTTCGTGTCCCTTGCCTCCTGTTACCATCCGGCCTAGACGCACAGTTCGGGACCCACTACCCGAGATCCGCCGGTTTTGACACCGACACTAACAGTCCGGCCAAAGGATATAGTCCGGCTGTCCGGAGACCCCCCTAATTCTGGACTCCCTCAGTAGCCCCTGAACCAGGCTTCAACGACGATGAGTCCGGCGCGCAATATTGTCTTCGGCATTGCAAGGCGGGTTCCTCCTCCGAATACTTCATAGAAGATTTTGAACACGAGGATCATGTCCGACCCTGCAAAATAAATTCCACATACCACCAAAGAGAGAATAATATTTCCACAAATCTTAATCTGCTAACACGTTTTGGCAACATGGCATCATGCCATGGCTCGGTGATTATTCGAACCATTTTTCTTCAACCAGCTCCACACATAACACGAGGCAGTTTCTTGACACGTCTTGTCAAAGCTGAGACCATGTTCCCCAAATTACGGGATTCTCATCAATACGGTCATGGGTAACCCAACCGGGCCTAGGACTCCTAGATTTTAGGCAAGTCCCAAACGGCCACCAGGAGGACGCTTCATATTCACCCTCTTTATAAAGGGAAAAGGCTTTTACTTTTTTCCCTCCCGTGCTCAATCAAATCCTTCCCCCGCCTCGAGTTCTATCACCCAAAGCCCAGGTTAGGTTCTCTGGACTTTCAATCATGTCCGGATCTAGCCTTCAAGGCCGGTGGATGCCCTCCTCCGTTACGGAAGAGGATATCAAGAAGTTGAGGGAGGCCAGATACCTGACCGCCCAGGTTTCGCATCGGCTGCCTGCCCGAGGGCAGGTCGTGCCTACTCCCGAACCCAACGAGAACGTTGTGTTCATCTCCCACTTCCTCCGAGGTCTAGGCCTCACTCTGGATCCCTTCGTTAGGGGTTTGATGTTCTATTACGGGCTAGATTTCCACGATCTAGCCCCGGAATCCTTTCTCCACATCTCGGCATTTATTGTCGTATGTGAGGCCTTCCTCTGCGTTACCCCTCACTTCGGCCTATGGCTCAAGACCTTTGACGTGAAGCCGAAGATGGTTGAGGGGCAGCATGTAGCATGCGGAGGCGCATTAATAAGCAAGATCGCTGGAGCTCCATGGCCAAAGGGTTCCTTTCCAGAGGTGTACGGATTATGGCAACGGGAGTGGTTTTACATCACAGTTCCCAGAAGTGCCAAGTGGGTGGTTGCCCCTGCTTTCCGCTCAGGCCCTCCACCACAACTGATGTGATGGATTACCAGAGGGCTGAGCTGGGGTCCAGCCAAGGACGTGCCTATACTGCAGAGCCGCATTCAAGATCTCTTTGAGGCAGGACCGCGCACTATTCAGAATTTCCTCGGCCTGACGCATGAGGAGATGTATAAATCATTCTTCGGACCCCAAATAGAGTGTCCGGATACTACCGAGAACGTGGGCCTGAGCAGCAACCGCACCGCCGACCAAGTAAGTAATCCTCTAGCCGAACACATCGTCTTTCATTTATCATGACGTCATTCTGAGAAATTGCTCTTTGACCAGGACTGGCTAACAAAGGCGAAGATGATTCGGTGTTTGGCCCCCCTTCCTAAGGGTTTCGACAATCCGGTACTAGAAATGATGCTCGAGGTAGCACCTTGCCCAGAGCCCTCAAAGGAAGATAAAGGGGGGAATAATGAGGGCGAAAGCGGGCCCCCATCGCTACCAATTCCAACTGAGGGAATGAGCGCCTCCGTGAAGGAGGATAACCAGGGGAAGAATCTGACCTTCTCTCGCTCCGGGGAAGGAAGAGGACTGCCTCTGAAGATCCAGAAACTAAGGCTTCCAAACGGGAGAAGAAGTCTCCACCAGAGGGTCCTGCCTCGGAGGGCGCTTTTGCCGCACAAAGTCCGCGCGGGGATCAGCCCTCTAACGAGCTGTAAGTAATCAAAAAGTACTTTAATAGTGAAAATATACTACCTTACCTCTGAGGAAAATAACCAAAGCATTTATCTTGCAATTCGGATCTTAGCCCTTCTCAACAGAGCTCGTCTTCGGGGGATCTTCTTCCGGAGATGATGGAGAGCGAAATGCCTCCCCCGAACTCCCCCGCTCAAGAAGCGGGCGACCTTGAAGTGTCATCACGGAGGGCCTCACCGGATCAGGTGAGGCCAGAAGATAATCCTATGGTCGCCCGAAGTCCCCAGTATCCGGCTCTTGAAGAGAGCAACCAAAACAATCCGGCACTGTCTGCAATGGGTCGGATGCACTGAGGGAACTGCTAGAGTGAGCAACTATCTCAGAAGAACACCGTACATTGACGGGTACGGTGATTGAAAGGATTTCGTCCATCGAATGCGGGTTGCATGAAGCCTTTATGAGTCTACTGATAGGTTTTGAGGTACGCGAAATGATGTACATTTGTGATAGTACCGCACATTTTTAGGTGTGCCCTGTGTAGATAGTAGCCCCTGAGACTCTGGTTGTCGCCGAGAACGGCGGCAAACAGAGGATCATAGTCCCAGGTAATAACCATACCGCTTTTATGTGCAGGTGGTGGAAGCTCTGGTGGCTAGCCGGACTAATGAGTTTGCCGAACTAAAGCGGCAACTAGATCCGGCAAATGCCGACATCGAGCTTGTTAACAAGCGGCTTGACGAGGCACAGGGTAAGTGATGTTTTCTGGTGAATGTCACATAGTAAGAGCAGCATGATGCCAGTATCTTTAATATGTTGTGACTGCAGATGGAGCTGCCACCGTGGAGACCCTTCGGGCGGAACTTGCCCGAGCCAAAGAACAAGCAAGGAGTAGTAATGCGGCTGCTTTGAAGGCGGCCGAAGAGTTAAGAGCCGAGAAGGCCGTGCATTGCGAGAGCAAAGAGAAGATGGCTAAGATGGCTGTAAAGTTAAAAGACAATGCCGACCGTTGCCAGTTTCTTGAAGAAGAGAACCGAGTGAAGGCGATGGACCTCGAAAAGGACACGATGGCGGCCAAAGACACCCGCTCTGCCATTAGGGCAAAGAAGGAAGAGCTGCATGTAGCTGGTGATATTGTGGTTGGGAAGCCCTTTTTGCTGCGGAGGAAGTTCAGAGATCCGCGGTATGCCCCTCTGTATCGGCTATGGAGTTCGGCAGACGCATATCTGGATTTGACGGCGAGTGTTGTCGATGCGGCCGAATACTTCCGAGATCAAACAGATCGTGAAGTGGACAAGCTATTCTGGTCGCAGTTTAACGTTCCAGAGCGTCCGCTTCCACTAACTGATCAGCTTGCCAAATGGGCCAAACTCAATAGATTGTCCGGACTTGCCATGAGGTCCGTCGTAGATCATCTATGGCCGGAGAAGCCGAAGCCGAACAACTATTTGAGCTTAGTGCAACAGTTCCTTGGAGCGGTGTCGCGCATCAATGCGATAAAGAGGTCGGCGTGCATAGAAGGCTCACGGATGGCCCTTGCCTGTGTCAAAGCATACTGGGCGGAGATGGATGCTACCACTGTTGTGGCGCAGGGTTCGGCCATAGGCCGAGTGGCTGCCGAGCACTATTTTGAAGAAGTTCTTGAGGGTGCTCGTTTGATGGAGGCCCAGTGCTCGAAGAATATTATGTTTGAGTGACATGTATTCCCATTGAAAAAACAATGTTTTATTGAATTTATCAAGGCTGTATTTATACTTGTGCCCGAAAATATTGTGATGCCTCCTGTGCGGCCATTTATGTATCCATGTAAATAACCTAAAAGATTGCAGTCGTCGGCTTCAACCACCAAGCATATAATGCGGGGGTGTTCGCAGAAGACGCATATTCACACTTAATCCAACGTATTGGTCCTAATAAGGAGGTGATAGCGCAGCGAACTAGAAAACCGGACTATAATGCTTTAACACTTTCACTTAGCCATAGGAGTTTGACAGTGGGGCTACAATATAGCCCCTGGTGGCTCCGCACTCACCCGCATTCGGTGTGCGTACATGCCTGGCCGGGAAACGGCCTTTCGTTAAGGCGGAGGAATTCTAAGATTCTGATAGGTCATCGAGTGGTTGACCAGTCTCGCGCTATATCATGACAGTCAGTTTTTGGCTTTCTCTACTGACGTGCTCTTCCGGATGAACCAAGGCACAATCGCAGTAGTTCTCCTGGTGCAGCCTTAGCCGATAGAGCAGAACATAAGGCAGCAAAACACAGGAGCCGGGAAAACCCAACATTTGACCAAAGACATGATTTAGAGCTGATGCATATAAGGCCAAACTCGCGACGCCGAACACTCCCTAAGGTATTCGGTCTTTATGGTGTAAACCGGGCCTAAACAGTGCCCTTTGTAAGAAGCCCCTGGTGTCCAAGTACGTGCATTGTTCTAGCGTGGCCACATGCCAAGAAGCCAGCATCCTTCTCAATTGTACTGAGAATCCGAGGGATGTGTATCAACAAGAGACAGTAAAAAAGGTTGACACAGGGTCTTAATCTAAAAAGAATCCTTGGAACGGGTCCCTGCTGCACGTCTGTGCCTGTGTCTCCGTTGTGTCGTATCCTGGACGGGTATAGCACGATGGCCATCCGTAAAAGAGAGGAACTTAGGTGAAAAGTTGTCGTGCAAAAAGGTAGGTTTTATAGAAACCATGTATAGTTCAAGATGAGTAAAAAATGCCACGTGTCTGCGCGCGTTGAGCCCCTTGTATTTGTAATAGGGGTGTGGTCATCAAACCTGTATGAATTACATATAGCTACGCCGGACTCGTCTAACCGTGTCCGTGGTCTTGACGACCTATCGAATGTTTTAGTTGGTGAGGCCGTTTTAGTGTGCAGCTGCCAAGGCCGCCGCACTCTCTTCGGCGCGTAGGGATTGCTCAATATTTCTATTTACTGTAATGATGCCACGTGGACCGGGCATCTTAAGAGTGAGGGAAGCGTAATGCCGTACTGCATTAAAGCGAGCGAAAGCTTCACGTCCAAGTAGTGCTTGATAGCCACTTTGGAATGGCGCAATGTGGAAGGTTAAATTTTCGCTACGGAAGTTATCGGGGAAGCCGAATATAACCTCTAGTAGGAGGGAGCCCGTGCAATGAGCCCCTAGGCCTGGCGTTAGTCCTTTAAAGGTAGTATTGCTGTAGCAAATTTTCGTTGGGTCTATCCCCATTTTGCGGACTGTGTCCTGATATATCAGGTTTAGACTGCTGCCACCATCCATCAGGACTCGTGTGAAGTGTTATCCATCAATTATTGGATCTAATACCAAGGCAGCCCATCCTGCACGCCGGATACTTGCCAAGTAATCCTGATGGTCGAAGGTGATTGGTTGAGACGGCCAGTGGCAGAACTCCGTGGTGATAGGCCCTTGGGCATATTTATCTGGGAGTGCCGCTTTGTTTCTCCCCTTTATCATGTGTAACACGTTTACTGTTTTGACTTCTGGTGGAAATTTCTTCTGTTCCCCAGTGCTTTGCTTGCGAGGCTCATCCTCGTCTTCGCTTGGTGTATCCTTCCCCTTGTGTTTGGCGTTGAGCTTGCCGGAGTGCTTGAAGACCCAACATTCTTTATGGGTATGATTTGCAGGTTTATCGGGGGTGCTATGGATCTGACATATTTGGTCCAGAATTTTGTTTAGGCTGGACAGTTCATCTCTGGCGCCTTTAGAGGACGGCTTTTGCTGTCCTGGCCGAGAGCTTCTGAATCCGGCATTTACCGCCGTGGTCTTCGGGATGTATTCTTTATTTCGGCGCTTATTATTTTTGCTGCGTCGTTATTTCCTGTTTCCATCTCTAACTTCAGATGTACTTGGGTCGCTGGTGCTGCATTGGGCTAGCCAGTTGTCCTCGCCCGCGCAAAAGCGGGTCATGAGGCTTGTTAATGCTGCCATTGTTCTCGGCTTTTCTTGGCCGAGGTGTCTGGCAAGCCATTCGTCTCGGACGCTGTGCTTAAAAGCTTCCAAGGCTTCGGTGTCCGGACAATCGACTATTTGGTTCTTTTTAGTAAGAAACTTGTTCCAAAGCTTTCGGGCTAACTCTCTAGGCTGTTGATTTATATGACTCAAATCGTCCGCATCCGGAGGTCGGACATAAGTCCCTTGAAAATTTTCCCGAAAAGCGTCTTCGAGCTCTTCCCAGCTTCCAATGGAGCTTTCGGGGAGGCTTTTAAGCCAGTGCCGAGCTGGCCCTTTGAGCTTGAGGGGTAAGTACTTGATGGTGTGGAGATCATCTCCTCGAGCCAAATGGATATGGAGGATATAGTCCTCAATCCAGACCCCAGGGTCTGTTGTTCCGTCATATGCCTCTATGTTTACGGGTTTGAATCCCTCTGGAAATTCATTGTCCAGCACCTCATCGGTGAAACATAGGGGGTGTGCGGCACCCCTGTATCTGGGTGTACCATGGTGTTCGGATGTTTGTTGTGTTGCATCGTATGCTGGAGTGCGCGTGCGTGGTCCATAAATGGATCTGGTTGCGTCGTCCTTTTGATGCGAGCCCTCGCGTGGATCGCGTATTGGCTTCTGTGCGGTGTTGTTTGCCGCTCTATGTTTGCCGTGAGGTCGTCTATCCGGCCGGATGGCCGTTTTAATGTTTGGTTGCGGGGGATCTAAGGCCTCCTCATCGAATTCAGGTAGCAACTTCCGCTTCGGGTAGCTCTTGGAGTGGCGATTACCGCCGTACTTCGCTGCTGTGTTGAGTACATTACTCCATCTGATTCTGAGTGTGTCTTGCGCAGCCTTGAGCCTTTGCTTCTGCTTTTTTAGACTCCTCGTGGTGGCAACAAGCCTTTGATGGGCATTCTATTGATCCAGGTGTCTGTCCGGTGTGATGTCATCCGGACTATTATCTTTGACAGAGTCGGGTTGTTTGGTTTGATTCTCCGTGTTGCCGTGGTCCGGCGATGGTTCACCCTGCTCTAACCCTGGGTCCATATGATCGTTGTTTCTACCGAGGCGGGATTTGGAGCGGCGCTTACGCCGCCGCTTTGACTGCTTCTCGAGGGGACAACCCTTCGTTGCGTCCTTCCATTCCTCATCGTCGTCTTGTTTTGGTGTGTCAACCATGTATACGTCATGTGATGAAGTGGGCGTCCAGTGCTCTGTGGGCAGTGGCTCCTCTTCGTCTCCCGCATCGTCGTCCATACCGTCGATGTCTTCGGAGTCGAAGTCGAGCGTGTCGGTTAAGTCGTCGACAGTGGCTACTAAGTGGGTGGTGGGTGGGCAGCCAATTTCTTCATCATCCGCATCCCAATCCTGCCGGACATAGTTCGGTGTCACACCCAGATTTTCATGCCACAACACTTAAGCTAATAAATCATGATAAAATGTGGTTTGACAAAAACTTTTGAGTGTTTTGTCTTAGCTTTGATTGAATGTTTGACTATTGTTTGCAAGTGCTCTAAAAATCAAATAAATCCTCCAACTCTTATACTCCTTCTCCTTGATCCAAAACCTTTTCCCAATGATCATACCATGTGTATAGAACAATATAGTATTTTCTTACAAAAATAATTTGGCCAAATAGTATTTTCAAAAATTAGTTTTCCAAAAACCCCTGAATTGAGATTTGCACTGCAAGTACTTAATTAAGGGCAGTAAAAATCTTTCCAAAAATATGTTTGACTCCTATTAGATATAGGACACCCAGAAACCACAAAAATATAATTTTGAAAATTATTTTCCTATTTTATTTAAAGGCTTTTTCTTTAGTCTAGAGATGGTCTTTAATAGGTTAAAATTATTTTAAAGCTTCAAAAATATTTGAGAAAAATCAGGGAAGCTCAGTGGACATATATTGTCCATGTATATGAGTTTAAACACATGGTCATGATCAAAATATTGGACAAAACCCTCCAGAACAATTTCAGCTCATTTCAAATATTTGAAATATTTCTATAAGAAATATTTTCAAATAAATCCAGGAAAATTCTAGCAAGTCACATATTCATAATGTGATGATCTTGCAAAGTTTCATATCAATCAAAATAACTATGGTTCACAAAAGTGCCCCAAAACCCTCTTTGTCCAGATCCAAGTTTGAACAACTCTACATTGCCAAGTGTGTCTTGACCTCAACTTTTGTGGACATGTTCAGAGCCTCAAATGATGACACTACACTAAGTGGTGCATCACGGAGAATAGATTTGCATGACTAGATCTCGAAAAGTCCATTTCTGCTAATTTCTAGGGTTTACAAAAATTGCATTGGCAACTTTGTCCAAATAAGCTCAAAATTGGTGGAAGACCCTAATTATATCTGTTATTCCACCCTGTGGAGTCTCATGGCAAATGGAAACCATCTACTTGCCTCTAAGACAATAAGTTTTGGGAACCAGCACAACCCTCTAGGGGTGGCTTATCTCATTATATATAATGGTTCTGTTACAATACGTACATAGGTACAGAAGCTATACATAGTCTAACACCCTCCCCCAATCTTAGCCACTTTCTAAAGAACTGAGAAGGGTAAGATTGCGCCTACCAGCCTCAAACTGTGGCAGTGGTAAAGGCTTAGTGAAGATGTCTGCAAGTTGATCCTTAGATGAGATAAACTTGATCTGGAGTTGCTTCTGTGATACACGTTCCCGTACAAAGTGATAGTCAACTTCAATGTGTTTCGTTCGGGCATGAAATACTGGATTTGCAGAAAGGTATGTAGCACCGATGTTATCACACCAAAGAATAGGAGGCTGTGGTTGAGACAAACCCAACTCCTGAAGCAAAGACTGCACCCAAATAATCTCTGCAGTAGCATTAGCCACAGCCTTGTACTCAGCTTCAGTACTGCTACGTGACACAGTAGCCTGTTCCCGAGCACTCCAGGCGATCAAATTAGGGCCAAAGAATACTTCATAACCCCCCGTGGATCGCCTGTCATCTGGGCTACCAGCCCAATCTGCATCAGAGAAGGCCGAAAGGACCCGAGAGGAAGTCGGCCGAATATGCATACCAAATGTCAGGGTGAACTGAACATAACGAAGAATGCGTTTAACAGCAGCCCAATGAGTATCTCTAGGAGCCTGAAGATACTGACAAACCCTGTTAACAGCATAAGAGATATCTGGTCTCGTAATCGTCAAGTACTGAAGTCCACCAACAATGCTCCTGTACTCTGTGGCATCCGCAGGAGACAAAAGCTCACCATCAACAGCTGTTATCTTGTCAGTAGACGACATGGGTGTGGTGGTCGGTTTGCACTTCAGCATGCCCGCTCTTTGTAACAACTCCAAGGAGTACTTCTTCTGCGTAAGGACAAGACCAGTAGAACGAGAAGTGACCTCAACTCCAAGAAAGTAGTGAAGCTTCCCAAGATCTTTGACCGCAAAATCAGCACCAAGAGAGCAGACAAGAGCATCAGCAGCATACTGAGAAGAGCTGACAAGGATAATATCATCGACATATACCAAAAGATACATAGTGACTTCTGGCTTCTGTAGAAGAAATAATGAAGTGTCAGCAGTGGACGGCACAAACCCATGAGCACGAAGGGCAGAGGCAAGGCGGGCATGCCAGGCACGAGGAGCTTGCTTCAAACCATATAGTGCTTTGGAGAGACGACAGATATAGTCAGGACGATCAGGATCAGAGAAACCAGGCGGCTGTTTCATATAAACCTCTTCCTCCAAAAAACCATGTAGAAAAGCATTCTGCACATCAAGTTGACGAAGTGACCAACCACGAGAAACAGCAATGGAGAGAAGAAGCCGAATAGTGGTAGGCTTGACGACAGGACTGAAGGTGTCCTCATAGTCAAGACCATGGCGCTGCCGAAAACCACGAGCAACAAGTCGCGCTTTGTAACGCTCAATAGATCCATCCGAATGCTTCTTCACTTTGAATACCCATTTTGAGTCAATAATATTTACCCGTGGTGGTGGAGGAACGAGAGTCCATGTCTTGTTACGAAGGAGAGCATGAAACTCCTGCTCCATAGCCTCTCGCCAATGTGGAATGCGCAGGGCAGCCTGATATGAGCGAGGCTCAGAAGATGGATCCGCAACAGCAGCAGCCAAACAAGCAGCCAACCAAGCAACCGTACCATCCTTACGTTCCTTAGGTTTGAAAATGCCACTGCGACTGCGTGTATGTGGTCGGGACACAGGAACCACCGAGGTCGACGGAGCAGCCTGCAACGGGCTGGAGGACGGCGACGTTGACGAGTCAGCCGGTGACGAGGAGCCAGACACAGTAGCCTCGGGCTCGGTCGGCGAAGAAGGTCGGCCCACCGGCGAAACCGGCAGAGCAGACGAAGCAGCTGGCGACACCGGCGTCACAGACCGGGCCGATGGCGAGCCCGGCATAGTGCGCCGTGGCGCGGCCGATGTCGCGGGCCGATCCGCGGATGAAGGTGACATGAGGACAGCGTCGCGGACCCGAGCTGCAGGCGAAGACGGCGTGACGGGCCGAGCCGCGGGCGAAGACGGCGTGACAGGCCGAGCCGCTGAAGACTCGGCGGCTGCTGGCGAAGAGGGCCGAGCCGCGGAGATGCTCGGCGCGACGGGCTCTTCGGGTGACCATGCATGGGCACGCAAATCGATGCCATGCAACATAGGGCGATCAACGTGCCCATCAGAAGGCGGTGATGATGATGGTGAATCCTCCAAAAGCTCCAAACGAGCCCCACGTCCGGTTCCTGCACCATGGTTAGGTAACAGCAAAGGAGAGTATGCAACATCATCAAATTGGTCAGAAGCAACAGAGGATGAATGCAGAGATGGTGGTTCGACAGTGGACACAGGAAGTTTGGCAAAGGGAAAAACATGCTCATCAAACACGACGTCCCGAGATATATAGACACGATTAGTGGGAACATGAAGACATTTGTAACCTTTATGAAGAGAGCTATAGCCAAGAAAAACACACTTCTTAGAACGAAACTCAAGCTTGCGCTTATTATATGGACGAAGATGCGGCCAACAAGCACACCCAAATACCTTGAAAAAGGTATAATCAGGTTGTTCATTAAGGAGAACCTCAATGGGAGTCTTCATGTTTAAAACACGAGTGGGAGTACGGTTGATGAGAAAGCATGCAGTGGTGAAAGCATCACTCCAAAACCGAAACGGAACAGATGCATGGGCCAAAAGAGTAAGACCAGCTTCAACAATATGACGATGCTTACGTTCGACTGAACCATTCTGCTGATGTGTATGTGGACATGCTAAACGATGAGCTATCCCAAGCGACTGAAAGAAGGAGTTGAGGTTGCGATACTCGCCCCCCCCAGTCCGACTGGACATGAACAATTTTGTGCTTGAGAAGACGTTCAACATGTTTTTGAAACTGAACAAAAATATCAAACACATCAGATTTGCGTTTAATAAGGTAAAGCCAGGTAAAGCGACTATAAGCATCAACGAAACTGATATAGTAATTATGACCACTGACAGAAGTTTGAGCAGGACCCCATACATCTGAAAACACAAGTTCTAAAGGATGTTTCACCTCACGACTGGACTCCGAAAAAGGAAGTTGATGACTCTTCCCCTGCTGACAAGCATCACACACTGCTACATCTTTATTACTAGACAAACTAGGAAGCTCATGACGATGCAAAATATGACGGACAATAGGTGTGGCCGGGTGACCAAGACGAGCATGCCACTGTGATGGAGAGACCCGAACTCCACTGAAAACACGGGCGACGCCAGGATGCTCCAGACGGTAGAGGCCCTGGCACAACCGCCCACTAAGAAGAATGTCCCTCGTGCCCCGATCTTTAATAAAAAGATCAAAAGGGTGAAATTCACAAAGCACATTATTATCACGTGTGAGTTTAGGAACTGAAAGAAGATTACGGGTCACAGATGGAACTCGAAGAACATTGCGAAGCTGAAGACTCCTATTGGCATGTCTAGTGAGAAGAGATGCTTGACCAATATGAGAGATGTGCATACCTGCTCCATTGGCGGTGTGGATCTTGTCGGAGCCATGATAGGGTTCACGAGTGTGAAGCTTCCCCATCTCGCTGGTCAGATGCTCTGTCGCCCCAGAGTCCATGTACCAGTGTGGATCGATCGAGTAGGACTGAGTGTGTCCCTGTTGCTTCTGCGGCGAGGGACGATCAGCCACGGCGACCTGACGGGCATTGTTGCGTGTATCTTTGCCGTCATTGCCAAGACCAAGGAAGCTTCGCTGGAAGCGCTTATGACACTTGGAGGCCCAGTGCCCATCGCGGCCACAAAGCTGGCACACACGTGGACCACCAGCCCCCGGTAAGGTCGCAGTAGGTGGGGGGGCGAGGCGGGCGACGGTGGCAGCCCCAAGGGAGACCGGGGTGATGAAGAAGAGCGGCCACCCTTGGTGGCGGCGTTGGCCGAGAGGGAGCCAGTGCCCCTGGTGCGGCGAGTCTCGACCCGTTGCTCAGTGAGAAGGAGCCAAGAGAAAACCTCGTGTGCCAGCATGGGTGTCGAGTTGCCCCGCTCGTTGATGATCTCGACTAAGGCATCATACTCCTCATCAAGACCATTGACAATAAACGAGTTGAACTCGGAGTCGGTTAGGGGCTGTCCAATGGAGGCCAATGTGTCGGCGAGGCCCTTGACCTTGTTGTAGAACTCAGTGGCAGTGGAGTCAAGCTTCTGACACTCTCCAAGCTGACGACGGAGTGCAGAGACACGAGCCTAGGACTGCGCTGCAAAGGTGCGCTCAAGGATGGTCCAGGCCTCATGAGACGCCTTCGCGAAGACAACAAGGCCGGCAACTGCCGGCGAGAGCGACCCCTGGATGGAGGAGAGGTTCGCCTGGTCCTGCCCCGTCCAGACGCGATGGGCCGGATTGTAGACCGGACCGTGCACGCTGTCTACCAGCGCGGGTGGGCAGGGAAGCGATCCGTCGACGTAGCCTAGCAGGTAGTGACTCCCCAAGAGCGGGAGAACCTGCGCACGCCAGAAGATGTAGTTGTCGGCGGAGAGCTTGATGGTGATGAGATGACCGAAGTGAAACGGCGGCGGCGAAGACGATCCCATCGAGGAGGCTGCCTGGGGTGCAAACACCATGGAGGCAGCCGGAGGCACCGAAGCCGATGCGGGAGGAGGCGGGACCGCAGCCAGGGCGGGCGCCGCAAAGCTCATGGCCGGTGCGGACGCCGCAAGGCCCGCAGCCGGGGCGGACGCCGCCAACCCCGCCAGCGAGGCGGTGTGATCCGCTTGCGGCAGGAGCGGCGGGACGACGCCTGCGGAGTCCGCAGCGGACGGCGGCGCCGCGGTGTGGACCACGAGATCACGCCCGAGCGAGGGCGCCGGCGGCGTGGAGAAGACGGAGCCGATGCTCCTTGTCCCGATCGGAGCGGGAACGGAGACGGCATCGAGCGGGAGGTTGAGCAGAGCCGCAAGAGAGGCCGGGAGGAAGCCCGCAGCAGTGGAACCGGTGATGGCGGCGCTCGACATGGCGGCGGCGCGATCGGTGGCGCAGCGGCGGCGGTGAAGGCGGCGGCGGCTGCGGCGGCGGTGCGGGTATTAGGGTTTAGAAGCGGAAGCGATCGTAACCTAGCGTGATACCATGTAAGACAATAAGTTTTGGGAACCAGCACAACCCTCTAGGGGTGGCTTATCTCATTATATATAATGGTTCTGTTACAATACGTACATAGGTACAGAAGCTATACATAGTCTAACATTGCCCAAACTAGCATCAAACACCTTCTGCCACTTTACAAAAATCCCATTTTTGGCCTCTTCCACTAATCTCCGTAGGCTCAGCTTTCAACCACGACCCCTCCTAGTCCCCCTCAAGCACCTGTGTGCTTTGCTGCCCGAGGAAGCAATGATGAGGGGGGGAGAACCCCATTTTTCTTCTCTGGACAGTGGATTCCTCTCTCTCTCTCTCTCAGCCTCCCTCTCTCCTCTCAGCCTTCCAGAGCATCCAAGGCACTCCCCAGCTTCTGCCCATGCCCCCTTCAGCTGCCAAATGCAAGTGGACGTGCGTGGACGCGGGAAAGCCGTGGATGCCAGCCAAAGTCGCGCTCTGGAGCGCCTGACAGGGCACCCGACCGTTGACGCCGCGCCTCCCGGCAACCTCTAGCCTCCCCCGCGCGCCAGTCGATGTCCCTCGACGTCCGCTCCACGCCAGCAGGTCGCCCACTTGCTCCCGCGCCCTCCTCTCTCTCCTGCAGCTCGCTCCAGAACGCCGCCCCATTTGGCCAATGCTCGCGCCACTCCTATGGCCCGCCTACAGCTCGCCCCGCTCCTCCTCTCTCTCCCGGGCACCCTAGACCACTCTCACGAACACCCCCGAGCCCTCCATTCCCTCTCGAACGGACACCCGAGCCAATCCCGCGGGCACCCGTAGGCCGCGCCTAAGGTGGACCTCGGCCATCCTATAAAAGGCGACCCCGAGCCTCTCTATCACTCCCTGTCGCTCCCCCACACTCCTAATCCACCTCCCGCACCACCCATTTGTCCCCAGAGCCGCTCGAGCTCGAGATCGAGCTCGAGCTCCGCCGCCTGGGCTTGTCGGCGTTCGCGCGGTACAGGCCTCCTCCGCCCCCGTTCTCTCTCGATCTGGAACCACGCAACACCACTGACCCCTTCCCCTCTCTTTCCCCACTCTTTTGCAGCCGGGAACGGCCGGAACCATCGACGCCCGAAGCACCTCCGCTGCGTGACCTCGTCGCCGGTGAACCAGGCTGCTCCGGTGTCCAACTCCACCTCCACCCGAACGGCGACATGATGCTGAGCCCATCCGTGCCCTCGTCCGACCTCGCCGTGCCCTGAATCATTGCCGGTGAGCTCGCCGCCCTCCCTGACCCAGGGTTGACGACGACGGCCGTGGGGCCCGTCCGTCCGCCTCACGTCCTGACGCCTCGGCCCCGCCCGTCAGGTTTAAATCTGGCGCGCGCGCGTGCACCAGTGTGCCGGGCTGCCTCTCTGGCTGGGCCTGCTGTGCTGCGCCTGTTCTGGCCCAGCAGGCATAGAGCCCTTTTCTTTTTATTTTTATTTTTATTTTTCTTTTTTCTGTAAACTTGTAAAATCCACAAATAATTCAAATGATATCCAAATTTGATGATTCAAATTTCTAGGGGATCCACAAATCATGATCTATCACATGGTGTTATTTGCACATTTTTCCAGAAACCTTCTCCTTAGAAATATTTATCAAAATCCCATTTTCCATTTCTGTGATGAAATTTAGAAAATCACAGAGAGCTCAAATTTGATCCAAATGCCATGATTCAGATTCCTAGATGTTTCTAAGTTCATAACTTAGTTTATGAACATTTTTCTTAATACTTTCCGTACCCCACAAAATAATGAGCCATTTCTTCATGTTTGTCAACTTTGCAAATCCATAGAATATTCATTTGAACTCCAAATCCAGTGAAACCAACTCCTAGATGCTTCTAAAATCATGGTTTGTTAAATGGGTGCCTTTGCTCATTTTTCAAAAATATATTTCTATACACTTCTTGCAAACCCATAAACCCCTTGATTCCATCATATCAAAATGTTTAGAAATATCCACTGACCCAATTCCAATGAAACCACTCTGGTTATTTTTCATATAACCAGAGATGTCCTAGAAAAGTCAAATTAATATTTTAGAGCACTTTTATTTCCTGCCTTGTTATGTTGCTTATTATGGTTGCTTTCGACGATAGTTGACGAAGTAGACGAAATGCTCGGAGTTGTACCAGAGGTATTTGAAGACCTCGAAGAGTTTGTTAAAACAGGCAAGCAGCCCTTTGACCATGTCTTTGAAACCCTTTTTATGCATTTCATATAGCACTTTATTATTGTTGCATCGGAATCATGATGAGATGGTATCCACTTTGGTGGGTTGCCTCCATTTCCTCCTTGTTGATACTTGCATTGTGCATGACCCTGCCTTCTTATGAGGGTTATGCCAGTGGAGTAGATAGGATGCTAAAGTAGTTGCTACGCAAAAAGGGACGGGAATGTGCATGGTGATGGAGACAAGGTATTTTCAAAAGACTTTTCAAAAAACCCGTCGGGTGCCACTTATGCCCGGGGGAGATAATGAGATGGGTAACCACTTGATGACGAAGTGGTATACAAAGGCAAGTGTGTGTGTTGTTTTCAAAAATGGATTAGATTTAAGATTTGTCGATTGTCCCAACCTTACATGCGCAACCACTCTACCCTTGTATGGGAAAGGGCATTATTGATTACCTAGGCCGATACTAGCTTGGAGCTCGCATTACTAGTGACAGGAGAGTTGTTGGTGCGCTCTCTCGGGGCGGGGTCGTGCCAGGTAGGGAGGCCAAGAACATTTTTATGGGGCACCGGACACACCGTTGGTACCCCGTGCCAGTGGTATTGATGAATATGGGAGCGAGGCTCCACCATTTTTAAAGTTGTGAAATGTTGGGCACGGGGGTTACTACCAATCGAGTGGACTCCATGTTAGTGTCGTCTAGGGGAAGATAGTGATCGGGTGCTTACCCCGGTACTTGAGGTACCGCGGGTCGTGGATGACACGGAAGCTCCCCGGATCTTGTGGGTAAAGTGTGCAACCTCTGCAGAGTGTAAAACTATTCGAATAGCCGTGTCCACGGTCAAGGACAGTTGGGCGGTGCTTCTTAAACTACGTCCACATGTTTACAAACCAGTGTATGTGTTTGGATAAGTGGGAAGAACTACTTGGGTCAAGTCAAAGGACTTGACATGAATTAATTGGGTTGGTGCCCACTCTATTTATGTTGATATCTGTAACCGTCCTTATGGTTACTTGAATTCTCCCGATGCATGTCTTACAAGTTGTTGAACATTTCATTGCACTCAAAACTAGCTTTCTGCAAAAATTTACCTATATCATGCATTGATGTATCTTGAGCCAAAACATGGGTTGCTTACGAGTACATTCAAAGTACTCATTGGCTTGCCACTGGTTATTTTATTGGCCAGGCATGAAAGAGCAAGATATAATGAAGAATACTTCGGCGACGAACATGCAAGCTAGGATGCTTCCCAGTCAGAATGCCTGTAGGGTTAAGGCAGATGGCATGGGTCCAAGTTGTTATTGAAGATTTCTGCTGCGATGATACACTCAAGACTTGACCATAATGGTCCTACTTGTGTAGAACGGTATGTATGGATGTAAGACTCTTGTTATTCAGCTTCTGTGTGTTCAGTGAGCATTGATCTCTAGGATCACTGTACACGTGCATTCGGTGATCTCGACTTATGAGTCGGGGTCCCCACAAAGCTGGTATCAGAGCCATCCTGACTGTAGGAAGCGTTAGTTGCATGGTCGTTAGTTAGGGTAAAACTATTTCCAAAACTATTACATGTTTTCAAAACTATCTATACTTCTCTTCCCTTCTAAGTTTTTCTGAAAAACTAAGGTATACTTTCCCCATCGATCTCTTCCCTTCAAAACCTTTGGTCGCTAGAACCCTTATGCCCTTGACCACTGGAAATTGGGATAATCTAGAAGGAAGATGCCTTGCCAGACATTCACCCACCTCTTCTGAACCCAAGATTGGCAACACCACAACAAGACGATGCCAACAGAAGATATGCCTTTGAAGAATGAGGACATGAAGACCCAGAGGATGGTGACACCTTTGAATTTGCCCCAGGATGATGCAACCTTGCCCTATGACGATCAGGGGGTAAGATATGCAAGACCATGATATACATTGCTATTAGAGCAATCCTGTCCTTACCGTTGTTGTATCGGCAACCACCGGTGGATGAGAACCTCGCCATTTGGTCCACCTCACTATAGTGAGCAGGAAAACAGTTCTCTTCATCCCCCGCTCTTGGTGTTGATGTTGTCATCAACGTAACCAACATGTTGGACCTCTACCATGCCTTGCCAATATCAGTGCATAAAGGATTGCCCGCCTGGTACCGTCAATGCCTTAGAAGGCAAAAGGGATCGTCATGATTAAGAAGACAAGAGAAGAACAAGTCAATGCCAGCTACGAAGAGCCACCTTCACCCCATCACTTCAACAGGCGAGAAGTTGTTGAAGACTCTTCAGGCTCAACCCAGATCATTTCATCAAACAACTACAAGAGACGTAGCAACACCTGAGGAAATCTCAGAAGACTGCATGAGGCACAAGGCACGACTACTGAATCCGAGAACCCCTAGGGTAGGATGAGTCGTGTACCCCCTATGCGCAATCGAGTCTGTATGATGGTTCGAATAGAACCATGATTGTGTGTTTCTTGTTTCTATTTGTTTGTGTTTTGATGTAGGTCGCACTTTTGCCCTAGGCAACAAGTATGCGACTATATCACCTTCCTTACCCTATTTCTATTGTTTGGCCCTTTTGGCACCCGTTTGTTTGCACCTGCACTATAGAACCCCCTTTAGGCATTCCCCTCCTCTATGCTACTTCTCCCTATCATCTCTCTCATAAACTGAAGGCTAGCAAGACAAGATGCACCAAGAATTCCACCTCGACAGCCAACTAGCACTAAAGACTTTTGCTACAACCTCCTAGACCAAGTGCAGCCCCGTAGAGTTATGGTTGCCCCTCAAGACTAGAAACCCATTCCTAGACCCTTCGAGACTTCACAAGATACCCCAGCTCAAATCCTTAACCATGTGCTTAACCCACAAAATTGCAAGAAAACAAGTTAAGCTACAGAAGTCCTTGCTTATCACTGGGTTCATTATGGAACTAATGGGCATAGTGAACGAGCACATTATCATCCTAAGGTAGCACCAGAACTGATGATGCCATAGGGAAGACAAATTGAGGATATAGGAATAGAGGACAAATGACTTGATGAGTTTATATCAGTGACCTAGAGGGATTTATCTGAGACTATTTGGTGGATTGTGAGGCTTTCATGTTGGTAGGTGAACTCGGTGGGAACATGTTAATATGGCAGCATAGCTTTCATTACCCCTGAGTAAATTGGATTTAGTAGGACAATTATGGTCACAAGCTGAAATTCTTGGACGCATGAGGATTAGACATAGCCAAGGGATATTGATAGGAGATACTTGGCATTACGATGATAACTTGAGGGAAACATGTAGGAATTCTCGTTGGACATGAGATTTGGACTTAAGCAGGTGATTCTAGTTGAAGATAGATGCTGAGTAAGTCTACATGGTTCAGAGTAAATTGGATTTAGACCGATGATCTCGATCGCGATACCATGTTTCTCGACGGGCGATAAACTAGGAGATTGGATTAATTGTCGGAGTTGATATAAGCTTGACCTTGGAGTTTACTTGACCATGGTAATGGAAATTGGTGGACTGACTATAGTAGAGATAGCCTTTTCAAGTATTTTGGGATTATAGGACTTTATGAGATCATGTGGAACACCATAGACACTGGATTTGTAGAATTAAAGGATTATGTAGTGATTAGTGGTAGTTAACGGGTTGTTGGAGTTGATTCATAGGAAGGAAACAAGATTTTGGAGTGGCATGTGACGTGTTTCCTTAGGATAGAGGTGCTTTATCTTAGACCTTGGAAGAATAGGCTGAGCACTTTGATTGTCACGTTCAAGCTTAGAGGCTTATATTCTCTACCCATGGATTTTTAGGGGTAGCCATACATATGAGTTTGGGGATCGTAGACATATATGATTTTGTTAGACCTCCCCTCGGGAGTCACGAGCATATGGATCACAGGAGTGATGATTGGATTTGGCCTATACGAGATGATGCTTTCGGTGGTATGAGGTTATTTATTTGAAGGACTAGATAGACTATTGGCATCTCAGGAACCGTGCTTAAGGATAAGATAATAAACGTTCACCCACACACTAGAATCCTTGAAACCCTTAAGCCCTACCAAGCCACTACATGGTCGGATTATGACCATGAGCTTGGGCTGTAGGTCAAGTAGACCTTGACCAACACTCAACCATGATCACCACCACTCCCTAGCCTACTTTATGTATCCCATGAACAAGTCTCCATGGAGTACCTAGACAAGATAGTTGTCATCATTATTGGGTAACCTACTTGTCTACCCGAAGGCGGAAGAAGAGTCGTTCAGTTGGTTAAGGAACATCTAAAGACCGCCATGTCAAGGCGGAAGAACTAAACCAACCGCCATCGTGAAGAAGTAAACTCCAGCGTCGAAGACCATGTGCACCAACGCGTCACTCCTCTCAGAAGAACCAAGCATTTCCATGTCAAAAGGAAGCTCACACCAAGATTTAACAACCCCCACCGAGATCGTCACAAGATGAAGAGAAGACAGTTACCAGATGGAGTTACCACCTGAGTTACCCACTGTGCGTAATGTGTCAACATGACAGAACTCCGGAAGTGTTTTCGACTTCTTAGCTAGCCCGATCACTAGCAAGGACATCGATCACCGAGCCATCGACCTCCAGCCCAATATGACCTACGCGAGAGACCCCAATTGCAATCTGGATCAAGCAGGACGACAAACACGAAGCCACGCCATCGAGTACTTCAAGGTTCAATGGAGCACCAAACGGAAGCAGAAGCAGTATGAGGACGTGAAGACTACCCCAAATCCAAGTTTCCGTATTTCTTCCCGCACCTAGTCTGGGAATCTCGGGGACGAGATTCTTGTAAGGGGGGTAGGTCTGTCACACCCTGATTTTCATGCCACAACACTTAAGCTAATAAATCATGATAAAATGTGGTTTGACAAAAACTTTTTAGTGTTTTGTCTTAGCTTTGATTGAATGTTTGACTGTTGTTTGCAAGTGCTCTAAAAATCAAATAAATCCGCCAACTCTTATACTCCTTCTGCTTGATCCAAAACCTTTTGCCAATGATCATACGATGTGTATAGAACAATATAGTATTTTCTTACAAAAATAATTTGCCAAATAGTATTTTCAAAAATTAGTTTTCCAAAAACCCCTGAATTGAGGTTTGCACTGCAAGTACTTAATTAAAAGCAGTAAAAATCTTTCCAAAAATATGTTTGACTCCTATTAGATATAGGACACCCAGAAACCACAAAAATATAATTTTGAAAGTTATTTTCCTATTTTATTTAAAGGCTTTTTCTTTAGGCCAGAGATGGTCTTTAATAGGTTAAAATTATTTTAAAGCTTCAAAAATATTTGAGAAAAATCAGGGAAGCTCAGTGAACATATATTGTCCATATATATGAGTTTAAACACATGGTCATGATCAAAATATTGGACAAAACCCTCCAGAACCATTTCAGCTCATTTCAAATATTTGAAATATTTCGATAAGAAATATTTTCAAATAAATCCAGGAAAATTCTAGCAAGTCACATATTCATAATGTGATGATCTTGCAAAGTTTCATATCAATCAAAATAACTATGGTTCACAAAAGTGCCCCAAAACCCTCTCTGTCTAGATCCAAGTTTGAACAACTCTACATTGCCAAGTGTGTCCTTTTGACCTCAACTTTTGTGCACATGTTCAGAGCCTCAAATGATGACACTACACTAAGTGGTGCATCAAGGAGAATAGATTTTCATGACTAAATCTTGAAAAGTCCATTTCTGCTAATTTCTAGGGTTTACAAAAATTGCATTGGCAACTTTGTCCAAATAAGCTCAAAATTGGTGGAAGGCCCTAATTATATCTTTCATTCCACCCTGTGGAGTCTCATGGCAAATGGAAACCATCTACTTGCCCGAACCAGCATCAAACACCTTCTGCCACTTTACAAAAATCCCATTTTTGGCCTCTTCCACTAATCTCCGTAGGCTCAACTTTCTACCACGACCCATCCTAGTCCACCTCAAGCACCTGTGTGCTTTGCTGCCCGAGGAAGCAATGATGAAGGGGGGAGAACCCCATTTTTCTTCTCTGGATAGTGGATTCCTCTCTCTCTCTCTCTCAGCCTCCCTCTCTCCTCTCAGCCTTCCAGAGCATCCAAGGCACTCCCCAGCTTTTGCCCATGCCTCCTTCAGCTGCCAGACGCAAGTGGACGCGCGCGGACGCGCGAAAGCTGCGGATGCCGGCCAAAGTCGCGCTCTAGAGCGCCTGACAGGGCACCCGACCATTCACGCCGCGCCTCCCGGCCACCTCGAGCCTCCCCGCGCGCTAGTCGATGCCCCTCGACGTCCGCTCCACGCCAGCAGGACGCCCACTTGCTCCCGCGCCCTCCTCTCTCTCCTGCAGCTCGCGCCAGAACGCCGCCCCGTTCGGCCAATGCTCGCGCCGCTCCTATGGCCCGCCTGCAGCTCGCCCCGCTCCTCCTCTCTCTCCCTGGCACCCTAGACCACTCTCACAAACACCCCCGAGCCCTCCATTCCCTCTCTAACGGACACCCGAGACGATCCCGCGGGCACCCGTAGGCCGCGCCTATAGTGGACCTCTGCCTGCCTATAAAAGGCAACCCCGAGCATCTCTATCACTCCCTGTCGCTCCCCCACACTCCTAATCCACCTCCCGCACCACCCATTTGTCCCTAGAGCCGCTCGAGATTGAGCTCGAGCTCCGCCGCCTCGGCTCGTCGGTGTTCACGTGGTACAGGCCTCCTCCGGGCCCGTTCTCTCACGATCTGGAACCACACGGCACCACTGACCCCGTCCCTTCTCTTTCCCCACTCTTTTGCAGCTGGGAACGGCTGGAACCATCGATGCCCGAAGCACCTCCGCCGCGTGACCTCGTCGCCGGCGAACCAGGCTGCTCCGGTGTCCAACTCCACGTCCACCCGAACGGCGACACGACGCTGACCCCAGCCGAGCCCTCGCCCTACCTCGCCGTGCCCTGCATCATCGCCGGTGAGCTCGCCGCCCTCCCTGACCCAGGGTTGACGACAACGGCGTGGGGCCCGTCCGTTAGCCTCACGTCCTGACGCCTGGGCCCCGCCCGTCAGGTTTAAATCTAGCGCGCGCGCGTGCACCAGTGCGCCGGGCCGCCTCTCTGGCTGGGCCTGCTGCGCTGCGCCTGTTCTGGCCCAGCAGGCATAGAGCCCTTTTCTTTTTCTTTTTCTTTTTTCTGTAAACTTGTAAAATCCACAAATAATTCAAATGATATCCAAATTTGATGATTCAAATTTCTAGGGGATCCACAAATCATGATCTATCACATGGTGCTATTTGCACGTTTTTCCAGAAACTTTCTCCTTAGAAATATTTATCAAAATCCCATTTTCCATTTCTGTGATGAACTTTAGAAAATCACAGAGAGCTCAAATTTAATCCAAATGCCATGATTCCAATTCCTAGATGTTTCTATGTTCATAACTTAGTTTATGAACATTTTTCTTAATACTTTCTGTACCCCACAAAATAATGAGCCATTTCTTCATGTTTGTCAACTTTGCAAATCCATAGAATATTCATTTGAACTCCAAATCCAGTGAAACCAACTCCTAGATGCTTCTAAAATCATGGTTTGTTAAATGGGTGCCTTTGCTCATTTTTCAAAAATATATTTCTATACACTTCTTGCAAACCCATAAACCCCTTGATTCCATCATATCAAAATGTTTAGAAATATCCACTGACCCAATTCCAATGAAACCACTCTGGTTATTTTTCATATAACCAGAGATGTCCTAGAAAAGTCAAATTAATATTTTTAGAGCACTTTTATTTCCTGCCTTGTTATGTTGCTTATTATGGTTGCTTTCGACGATAGTTGAGGAAGTAGACGAAATGCTCGGAGTTGGACCATAGGTATTTGAAGACCTCGAAGACTTTGTCAAAACATGCAAGCAGCCCTTTGACCATGTCTATGAAATCCTTTTTATGCATTTCATATAGCACTTTATTATTGTTGCATCGGAATCATGATGAGATGGTAGCCACTTTTGTGGGTTGCCTCCATTTCCTCCTTGTTGATACTTGCATTGTGCATGACCCTACCTTCTTATGAGGGTTATGCCGGTGGAGTAGATAGGCTACTAAAGTAGTTGCTACACAAAAAGGGACGGGAATGTGCATGGTGATGGAGACAAGGTATTTTCAAAAGACTTTTCAAAAACCCCGTCGGGTGCCACTTATGCCCGGGGGAGATAATGAGATGGGTAACCACTTGATGACGAAGTGGTATACCGAGGCAATTGTGTGTGTTGTTTTCAAAAACGGATTAGATTTAAGATTTGTCGACTGTCCCAACCTTACATGCGCAACCACTCTACCCTTGTATGGGAAAGGGCATTATTGATTACCTAGGTCGATACTAGCTTGGAGCCCGCAATACTAGTGACGGGAGAGTTGTTGGTGCACTCTCTCGGGACGGGGTCGTGCCAGGTAGGGCGGCCAAGAACATTTTAATGGGGCACCGGACACACCGTTGGTACCCCGTGCTAGTGGTATGTGATGAATATGGGAGCGAGGCTCCACCATTTTTAAAGTTGTGAAATGTTGGGCACGGGGGTTACTACCAATTGAGTGGACTCCATGTTAGTGTCGTCTAGGGAAAGATAGTGATCGGGTGCTTACCCCGGGTACTTGAGGTACCGTGGGTCGTGGATGACACGGAAGCTCCCCGGATCTTGTGGGTAAAGTGTGCAACCTCTACAAAGTGTAAAACTATTCGAATAGCCGTGTCCACGGTCAAGGACAGTTGGGCGGTGCTGCTTAAACTGCGTCCACATGTTTACAAACCAGTGTATGTGTTTGGATAAGTGGGAAGAACTACTTGGCTCAAGTCAAAGGACTTGACATGATTGAATTGGGTTGGTTGTAACGCCCTCGATGCGGCTATATATCCCACGTGTCGAAGCACGACTTAGAGGCATAACCGCATTGAAAGCAATGTCGCAAGTGAGGTAATCTTCACACAACCCATGTAATACATAAGGGAAAGAGTAACATAGTTGGCTTACAATCGCCACTTCACACAATACATGAATAAAGCATTGCATTCATCCAAATACAATCAAGGTCTGACTACGGAACCAAAATAAAAGAAGACTACCCCAAAAGCTACACAGATCCCCGATCGTCCCAACTGGGCTCCACTACTGAACAACTAGAACGAAACAACACAAAGGACAAGATCTTCATCGAGCTCCTCCTGAGCTTGGTTGCGTCATCTGCACGGTCTCATCGGCACCTGCAAGCTGGTTTTGGAAGTATCTGTGAGCCACGGGACTCAGCAATCTCGCACCCTCGCGATCAAGACTATTTAAGCTTATAGGTAAGGTAAAAGGTATGAGGTGGAGCTGCAGCAAGCGACTAGCATATATGGTGGCTAACATACGCAAATGAGAGCGAGAAGAGAAGGCAAAGCACGGTCGATAAAAGTATGATCAAGAAGTGATCCTAAAACAACCTACGTTAAGCATAACTCCAACACCGTGTTCACTTCCTGGACTCCGTCAGAAAGAGACCATCACGGTAACACATGCGGTTGATGCAATTTAATTAAGTTCAACTTCAGGTTTTCTACAACCGGACATTAACAAATTCCCATCTGCCCATGACCGCGGGCATGGCTTTCGAAAGTTCAAAACCCTGCAGGGGTGTCCCAACTTAGCCCATCACAAGCTCTCACGGTCAACGAAGGATATTCCTTTTAGCGGGGAGACCCGATCAGACTCGGAATCCCGGTTACAAGACATTTCGACAATGGTAAAACAAGACCAGCAAAGCCACCCAGATGTGCCGACAAATCCCGATAGGAGCTGCACATATCTCGTTCTCAGGGCACACCGGATGAGCAAGACATCGGGTGGGCCAACCCAGAGTTGCCCCTGGTAGCTCTGGACATTGCTCAGTTGGACCAACACTCAGAGGAGCACTGGCCCGGGGGGGTTAAAATAAAGATGACCCTTGGCCTGGCCTAACCCAAGGGAAAGAAGAGGCTAGGTGGTGAATGGTAAAACTAATGTTGGGCCTTGCTGGAGGAGTATTATTCAAGGCGAACTGTCAAGAGGTTCCCATTATAACCCAACCGCGTAAGGAATGCAAAATCCGGGAACATAACACCGATATGACGGAAACTAGGGCGGCAAGAGTGGAACAAAACACCACGCATAAGGCCGAGCCTTCCACCCTTTACCAAGTATATAGATGCATTAATTAAATAAGATATATTGTGATATCCCAACAAGTAAACATGTTCCAACAAGGAACAACATCTCCATGTTCCAACAAGGAACAAACTTCAATCTTCACCTGCAACTAACAACGCTATAAGAGGGGCTGAGCAAAGCGGTAACATAGCCAAACAACGGTTTGCTAGGACAAGGTGGGTTAGAGGCTTGGTTCAACAATATGGGAGGCATGATAAGCAAGTGGTAGGTATCGCAGCATAGGCATAGCAAAAGAGCGAGCAACTAGCAAGCAAGGATAGAAGTGATTTCGAGGGTATGGTCATCTTGCCTGAAATCCCGCAAGGAAGAAGAACGAGTCCATGAAGAAGACAAACGGACGTAGAAGAACGGGTCCTCACAAATGCGACGTTACCGGAACCAACCCGAAGAAGCAAACACCGGAAAGAAGCACACAACATAGTAAACAACCAACACATGTACATGATATGATATGCGGGATGCGGTATGCGATGCATATGCATGATTTGACAAGGAATGATTGAACCTGGCCTCAGGAGGGGCTGGGATGGCTCGGAGCGGTGCGACAAGGCGCGGAAACCGGAGCGGGCGGCGACCTGCGCGTGCGGCGCGGTGGCGCGCTGGCGGGGCGAGGCCGGGGCAGCG
>NC_041388.1:218797172-218900423 GCF_002162155.2 Triticum dicoccoides | reverse complement strand
CGCTGAGGCATGGGGCGGCGGGGCGGACGAAGGCAGCGGCCGGTGACGCGTGCTGGTGACTCGGGCCCGGAGCGGCTCAAGCGGGCCGGTTTCGGGCCGTGCGGGCCGCGGTGGCTGGCGCAGTGGAGGAGTGGCCGGGGTGGCGATGTGGCGGCGCTTGAGTGGCTGAGGCAGAGGAGGCGATGATGTGGCAGCTCCTGATAGGTCGAAGCGAAGTGGCGGCAGGGTGGACGCTTCAGCCGGCGGGCGGACATGTCCGGCGGCGCGGGAGGAGCGGGGGTTAGGGTTTGGACTGCGTGAAAAAATCGGGGAGAGCCACATATTTATAGGTAGAGGGAGTTAGGAGAGTCCATATGAGGTGCAGTTTTTGGCCACGCGGTCGTAATCGAATGACCGAGATGATGGAGGAGGTTTAGGTGGGTTTTGGGTCACTTTGGAGAGGTGTTGGGCTACAACACACACGAGGCCTTCTCGGTCCCTCGGTTAACCGTTGGATTATCAAACGAAGTCCAAATGGTACGAAACTTGACAGGCGGTCTATCGGTAGTAAACCAAGGCCGCTTGACAGGTCTCGGTCCAGTCCGGAAATGTTTAACCCCCACACACGAAAGGAAGGTAAAAATGACCACAGGAGGAGAAAGGAACACCGGAATGCAAAACAGACAACGGGGAAAATGCTCGGATGCATGAGACGAACATGTATGCAAATGAAATGCACATGATGACATGATATGTAATGCATGACACGCAAGCAATGACAAGGCAATAACAGCGAATAACTGGAGGACAACTGGCACATCGGTCCTTGTAATGATTTAGATGGATCTCCGTGATTATATAATTGAAAGAGGCTGGACTCCGGGAAAAAGAGAAGACGAAACAAATGAAGCCGAGAGTTTGAAGGGCCTCTGGAATAAGAATTAATCATTAGGATGAAACAAGAATAAGAATTACATTATGTGTATCCTTCACAAATTTAAATTGATGACAAACAATGGATCGCAAACAACTTATTCCCGTTGGAAGGATTAAGAGAGATATAGCGCAAACTTGAGAAGGTATTGAACGCACCACCGGAAGGTTTGAAAACAACGAATAAATTGATATGATAAGAAAGAAGAAGAAATCTTGAATGACCCACCGTAAGAATTGAAAATGAACGAATAAAAGATAATGAATCACCGGGAAGAATTTGCAGATGAACAAAGATGCTAGAGAGAAACTAGGTACATGAGAATGAAGGGATCACGAACTGATTAGAGAAAACTTGAACGAAGCACCGGTAAGATTGGAGAATGATAACTGAAAGCTGGGAATGAATAATTATGAGGCGATGGGCTCTGAAGAATCAAACTGAAAATACCCTGAGTTACTCCGGATGGGTGAAAAGAAATCTCACAATCGAAAACAATTATGAGAGGATGGCGTAACGCTAGAACCATAAATCTTGAAGAGCAAGGAGCAAGATTTAGAGGAAAATCTTCTTCGGGCTTCAAATCCGAGAATTACGATGAGAAACACCAACAAAAATTGTTGAGGCACTCCGGAATGAAGAATAGAAAGGTTGAGCCAACGATGAAAAGAATTTGAAAGGTCTTGGAGAAAGACATTTGACTGATGATAGCTCATTCTTACGTCAAACTTCGAAAATAATTTGAGAATAACTCCGGGAAAATAAGAAGAGTCAGCTAAGATCCTGGGAAAAGACCTGTTGGTTAGGGCCCACTCAAAAGAAACACCGTTGAAATGATTTAAAAGAGAGGTTGCACCGGTTGAATTAAAAGACTTGAATGAGATAACAGACTCGAGATACCTTGAACACTCCGGAACAATTGAATAGCGAGAAGTGGATGATTATAAGGTGCACCGGCATGAGAAAGCATTTGAAACAAGGAAAAAGGATATGATCAACACCAAATCTTAATTTGAATCCACCAGAGAAGAAAAGAATGAAGAATGATGAACTAGTAGAACATCTTCATGAGAAACACCGGGTAAAAACATGAAGGAAAAAGAATGGAGAGAATTCTCATGAATAAAAGGATGCTTGATTAAGAAATCTGAGTCCTTGAAGAAAATGGGTGGGGGTGGGAAAACAAAGACAACTTGGAGATGGATGAAACAAACACCGTTGACCAAAATTTGAGTTGATCTTGCGGATGTCGTAAATGATTGGATCCACTTGAAGAGAAACACACCGGTGAAAAGGAGTGATATGACAATCTTGATTATCGAGAAGGATTAGTATTCACATCGGAGTATAAGAACACCATTTAGGAAAGGTATGGAATCAACATTTGACTTTGAAGCAACTTGAATACCACAACTCAAAAACAAAAACAAAGTATTGGCTTGCAGAATAAGCCGGAACAAACATATGATAGAGATTTCGTCCGAAGTTTTTGTGGTGGGGCCTACACGGGCTCGATCGTAAAGCACCATCATGTCCAAGGCAGTGCACATGACATACGAAGCGTCCCCGAGTCGGCATAGCCCAGGACTCTTTAAGACACAACGAGACCACTGTAAAACCGACCGTGGATAGGCGGACCACTAGACGTCGAACCCCAATTTCATATCATACATCCGTCGGAAAGATATCCTAAGAGCTACTTGAATTCCCACTTATAAACTCCCAAAATTTTCCAGTTATGCAATCAGGTGTTGGGGATACAGGGGAAGCATAATATCTCACCCAAACTAACAAATCCTACATCCAGCTGTATCCAGCCTTCAACACATAACCAAGAAACCTTTGGAAATCATCTACCTCAACCTTCGAAAAGCATCCGTCCCACAAGTTATGGAAATACTCCCGAACTCCCGCCCCAGTAATGGGTGGCGTCAAGGTTATCTCACCAACAACTGCATAAAAGAGATTTTCGATGTCGGCGAAACTAATCTCAGGTATTCCAGAACTGCAACGATAAAATTGTGATGACAACACCTCGGAGCTCAACTCCCCGGGACACTGCCACAACCCCTAAAGACAGGAGGCACCAAGAACAATGTTCTCGTCACAAAACCATCGGAATGATTCCAAGATACCCGCGTGAACCTAAAAATTTTTTAGTGAAATTTGAGAAGAGAAGAGTCAAAACTCTACGTCGGGATGCCTTACCAGAGCGATGAGGAGACTGGGGAGTAAAAAGAATTCCTAAACTCTCCGATATATAATTCCTAAGTGACTCAAAACATTTTTCTAGACTCAACAACGGCTGCTAAAAACGATCAAGCAGTGAGGGCTCCTAAGGTCGGGGAAGGCTCTGATACCAACTTGTAACGCCCTCAATGCGGCTATATCTCCCACATGTCAAAGCACGACTTAGAGGCATTAGTGCATTGAAAGCAATGTCGCAAGTGAGGTAATCTTCACACAACCCATGTAATACATAAGGGAAAGAGTAACATAGTTGGCTTACAATCGCCACTTCACACAATACATGAATAAAGCACTACATTCATCCAAATACAAATAAGGTCCGACTACGGAACCAAAATAAAAGAAGACTACCCCAAAAGCTACACAGATCCCCGATCGTCCCAACTGGGCTCCACTACTGAACAACTAGAACAATACGACACAAAGGACAATATCTTCATCGAGCTCCTCCTGAGCTTGGTTGCGTCATCTGCACGGTCTCATCGGCACCTGCAAGCTTGTTTTGGAAGTATCTGTGAGCCACGGGGACTCAGCAATCTCGCACCCTCGCGATCAAGACTATTTAAGCTTATAGGTAAGGTAAAAGGTATGAGGTGGAGCTGAAGCAAGCGACTAGCATATATGGTGGCTAACATACGCAAATGAGAGCGAGAAGAGAAGGCAAAGCACGGTCGATAAAAGTATGATCAAGAAGTGATCCTAAAACAACCTACGTCAAGCATAACTCCAACACTGTGTTCACTTCCCGGACTCCGCAGGAAAGAGACCATCACGGTAACACACGCGGTTGAGGCATTTTAATTAAGTTCAACTTTAGGTTTTCTACAACCGGACATTAACAAATTCCCATCTGCCCATAACCGTGGGCACGGCTTTCGAAAGTTCAAAACCCTGCAGGGGTGTCCCAACTTAGCCCATCACAAGCTCTCACGGTCAACGAAGGATATTCCTTCTAGCGAGGAGACCCGGTCAGGCTCGGAATCCCGGTTACAAGACATTTCGACAATGGTAAAACAAGACCAGCAAAGCCACCCAGATGTGCCGACAAATCCCGATAGGAGCTGCACATATCTCGTTCTCAAGGCACACCGAATGAGCAAGACATCGGGTGGGCCAGCCCAGAGTTGCCCCTGGTAGCTCCGGACATCACTCAGTTGGACCAACACTCAGAGGAGCACTGGCCCGGGGGGGTTAAAATAAAGATGACCCTTGGGCTGGCCTAACCCAAGGGAAAGAAGAGGCTAGGTGGCGAATGGTAAAACCAATGTTGGGCCTTGATGGAGGAGTTTTATTCAAGGCGAACTGTCAAGGGGTTCCCATTATAACCCAACCGCGTAAGGAACGCAAAATCCGGGAACATAACACCGATATGACGGAAACTAGGGCGGCAAGAGTGGAACAAGACACCAGGCATAAGGCCGAGCCTTCCACCCTTTACCATGTATATAGATGCATTAATTAAATAAGATATATTGTGATATCCCAACAAGTAAACATGTTCCAACAAGGAACAACATCTCCATGTTCCAACAAGGAACAAACTTCAATCTTCACCTGCAACTAATAACGCTATAAGAGGGGCTTTGCAAAGCGGTAACATAGCCAAACAACGGTTTGCTAGGACAAGGTGGGTTAGAGGCTTGGTTCAATAATATGGGAGGCACGATAAGCAAGTGGTAGGTATCGCAGCATAGGCATAGCAAAAGAGCGAGGAACTAGCAAGCAAAGATAGAAGTGATTACGAGGGTATGGTCATCTTGCCTGAAATCCCGTAAGGAAGAAGAACGAGTCAATGAAGAAGACAAACGGACGTAGACGAACGTGTCCTAAAAAACGTGACGTTACCGGAACCCACCCGAAGAAGCAAACACCGGAAAGAAGCACACAACATAGTAAACAACCAACACATGTACATGATATGATATGCGGGATGCGGGATGAGATGCATATGCATGACTTTACAAGGAATGATTGAACCTGGCCTCAACTTGGAAATCCAAGCGTGCCACTGGAAAGGGGAGATGATTTCGGTTGAAATCGATATAAAGAACGCCCGAATCGGATGCATGGTTTGGAAATGGCAAGCAAAACAATTATGGCACCGGTCTAGATGCATCAAGATACTCATGCTACAGCACTCAAACATGGCAACAAAATACATGGCAGGGATCCACTCATGATGCTTATCAAAAGAAGAACACTGAGCTACGGCCAATTCATCCATTAACAGCTTCAGACAAGCATGGCAAAAGTGCAAACGGTAAACAGATTTCAGACAGTGAAATTAACACAAGCCTGGAATTTCAGATCAAGTAGCACACTTTGGAGCATGAAAACTATATGCTACAGGACCTGAACATGGCAAATTAAAGCATGACATGGAGCTACTCAAAGAGCTTAACAAAAGTCCCTTAGTGACCTTGAGCCAAAAGGGATCAGAAAATACATTTGCAAGCATGTGAACATGGCCAAAACATAATCAGATCACAGACTTAGTGAAAAACTGGAGCATGCAAAACAGATATCAAGTAGGCATGTTTACGAGCTCGATGCACTCACTACAGAGCAAGTCATGACAATCAAAGCATACACCCATCAACAATAGACATTATACAAGCTAGACATGGCAAGAGCAACAACATAGCATGCACGGATCAACTACAACAACCTCGGCAAAATCGCTAACAAGTAGACAATCTGCCCACATTCACGAAATAGCAAAAGTAGAGCTCGATTGACTCAAGCTAGGTTGTTCCATAATTGCAAACAAATACATGGATGGATAGAGCACTACAAGATTAACAAAACATCCTTACCGATCATCCTCAAAAGAGGCACAGATCACTAGGAAACAACATGAACATATGGCATATTGAAATAAACAGATCAAGGACTTAGTGGAAATGCTAAGTCCCTGAAATCAATATTAACGAATGCACCACTTTGCAAGCTTGTGCTAGTCACCCCACACATCACAAAAATACATGGGTTGCACCTCTGGAAAGATGGCAAAGCATATGACAAAACACATGTAGAGCTCAGGGGCATATCATGCACAAAATAATCATGGCAAAAATGACAAATATCTAATTGGAGCAGCAGATCTGACAATTATCTCAAATACCTCTCTTCCAACAGCATTTCGGGCATCAAGATGAGCTCAAATGAAACTGATGCAATGAGATGAAATGATGCACTCTCTGAGATGAACATTTTGATATGCTACATGCGCAAAACGGAGTTACGGATGCAGAGTTACGGCATGTCAAAGATTGCATAGAAATTAGGGTTTCGGATAGAAAGTCAACCCGAGGGGATCCAGATCCAGATCCGGATCTCGCACTGTAGCTGCACGAACTTCGAGGATGGCCGCGCCGGAGTTACTGTAGCTGCCGGAGAAGAAGAGGTGGCCGGCGGGGGCGCGCTCGTCGAGGAGCTCACCGGAGAGGAAAAGCTCGCCGGCTCGGAGCGGCGTGACAAGGCGCGGAAACCGGACCGGGCGGCGACCTGCGCGGGCGGCGCGGTGGCGCGCCGGCCGGGCGAGGCCGGGGCAGCGCCGGCGAGGCGGCGGAGATGCTCGCTGGCGGGGAGGCAGGCGGCGGCGCTGAGGCATGGGGCGGCGGGGCGGACGAAGGCGGCGGCCGGCGACGCGTGCTGGTGACTCGGGCCCGGAGCGGCTCAGGCGGGCCGGCTTCGGGCCGGGCGGGCCGTGGCGGCTGGCGCAGTGGAGGAGGGGCCGGGGTGGCAACGTAGCGGCGCTTGAGTAGCTGAGGCGGAGGAGGCGATGATGTGCCAGCTCCTGATAGGTCGGAGCGACATGGCAGCGGGGTGGACGCGTCAGCCGGCGGGCGGACATTTCCGGCGGCGCGGGAGGAGCGGGGGTTAGGGTTTGGACTGTGCGAAAAAATCGGGGAGAGCCACATATTTATAGGTAGAGGGAGCTAGGAGAGTCCAAATGAGGTGCGGTTTTCGGCCACACGATCGTGATCGAACGGCCGAGATGATGGAGGAGGTTTAGGTGGGTTTTGGGCCACTTTGGAGAGGTGTTTGGCTGCAACACACACGAGGCCTTCTTGGTTCCTCGGTTAACAGTTGGAGTATCAAACGAAGTCCAAATGGTACGGAACTTGACAAGCGGTCTACCGGTAGTAAACCAAGGCCGCTTGGCAAGTCTCGGTCCAGTCCGGAAATGTTTAACCCCCACACACGAAAGGAAGGTAAAAATGACTACCGGAGGAGAACGGAATGCCGGAATGCAAAACGGACAACGGGGAAAATGCTCGGATGCATGAGACGAACATGTATGCAAATGAAATGCAGATGATGACATGATATGTAATGCATGACACGCAAGCAATGACAAGGCAATAACAGCGAATAACTGTAGGACAACTGGCACATCGGTCCTTGTAATGATTTAGATGGATCTCCGTGATGATATAATTGAAAGAGGTTGGACTCCGGAAAAAGAGAAGATGAAACAAATGAAGCCGAGAGTTTGAAGGGCCTCTGGAATAAGAATTAATCATTAGGATGAAACAAGAATAAGAATTACATTATGTGTATCCTTCACAAATTTAAATTGATGACAAACAACGGATTGCAAACAACTTATTCCCGTTGGAAGGATTAAGAGAGATATAGCGCAAACTTGAGAAGGTATTGAACGCACCACCGGAAGGGTTGAAAACAACGAATAAATTGATATGATAAGAAAGAAGAAGAAATCTTGAACGACCCACCGTAAGAATTGAAAATGAACGAATAAAAGATAATGAATCACCGAGAAGAATTTGCAGATGAACGAAGATGCTAGAGAGAAACTAGGTACATGAGAATGAAGGGATCACGAACTGATTAGAGAAAACTTGAACGAAGCACCGGTAAGATTGGAGAATGATAACTGAAAGCTGGGAATGAATAATTATGAGGCGATGGGCTCCGAAGAATCAAACTGAAAATACCCTGAGTTACTCCGGATGGGTGAAAAGAAATCTCACAATCGAAAACAATTATGAGAGGATGGAGTAACGCTAGAACAATGAATCATGAAGAGAAAGGAGCAAGATTTAGAGGAAAATCTTCTTCGGGCTTCAAATCCGAGAATGACGATGAGAAACACCAACAAAAATTGTTGAGGCACTCCGGAATGAAGAATAGAAAGGTTGAGCCAACGATGAAAAGAATTTGAAAGGTCTTGGAGAAAGACATTTGACTGATGATAGCTCATTCTTACGTCAAACTTCAAAAAGAATTTGAGAATAACTCCGGGAAAATAAGAAGAGTCAGGTAAGATCCTGGGGAAAGACCTGTGGGTTAGGGCCCACTCAAAAGAAACACCGTTGAAATGATTTAAAAGAGAGGTTGCACCGGTTGAATTAAAAGACTTGAATGAGATAACAGACTCGAGATATCTTGAACACTCCGAAACAATTGAATAGCGAGAAGTGGATGATTACGAGGTGCACTGGCATGAGAAAGCATTTGAAACAAGGAAAAAGGATATGATCAACACCAAATCTTAATTTGAATCCACCGGAGAAGAAAAGAACGAAGAATGATGAACTAGTAGGACATCTTCATGAGAAACACCGGGTAAAAACATGAAGGAAAAAGAATGGAGAGAATTCTCATGAATAAAAGGATGCTTGATTAAGAAATCTGAGTCCTTGAAGAAAAGGGGTGGGAGGGTGGGAAAACAAAGACAACTTGGAGATGGATGAAACAAACACCGTTGACCAAAATTTGAGTTGATCTTGCGGATGTTAAAAATGATTGGATCCACTTGAAGAGAAACACATCGGTGAAAAGGAGTGATATGACAATCTTGATTATCGAGAAGGATTAGTATTCACATCGGAGTATAAGAACACCATTTAGGAAAGGTATGGAATCAACATTTGACTTTGAAGCAACTCGAATACCACAACTCAAAAACAAAAACAAAGGATTGGCTTGCAGAATAAGCCGGAACAAACATATGATAGAGATTTCGTCCGAAGTTTTCGTGGTGGGGCCTACACGGGCTCGATCATACACCACCATCATGTACAAGGCAGTGCACATGACATACGAAGTGTCCTTGAGTCGGCATAGCCAAGGACTCTTTAAGACACAACGAGACCACTGTAAAACCGACCGTGGATAGGCGGACCACTAGACGTCGAACCCCAATTTCATATCATACATCTGTCGAAAAGATATCCTAAGATCTACTTGAATTCGCACTTATAAACTCCCGAAATTTTCCAGTTATGCAATCAGGTGTTGGGGATACAGAGGAAGCATAATATCTCACCCAAACTAACAAATCCTACATCCAGCTGTATCCATCCTTCAACACATAACCAAGAAACCTTCGGAAATCATCTACCTCAACCTTCGAAAAGCATCCGTTATACAAGTTATGGCAATACTCCCAAACTCCCGCCCCAGTACTGGGTGGCGTCGAGGTTATCTCACCAACAACTGCATAAAAGAGATTTTCGATGTCGGCGAAACTAATATTAGGTATTCCAGAACTGCAATGATAAAATTGTGACGACAACACCTCGGAGCTCAACTCCCCGGGACACTTCCACAACCCCTAAAGACAGGAGGCACCAAGAACAATGTTCTCGTCACAAAACCATCGAAACGATTCCAAGATACTCGCGTGAACCTAAATTTTTTTTAGTGAAATTTGAGAAGAGAAGAGTCAAAACTCTACGTTAGGATGCCTTACCAGAGCGATGAGGAGACTAGGGAGTAAAAAGAATTCCTAAACTCTCTGATATATAATTCCTAAATGACTCAAAACATCTTTCTAGACTCAACAACGGCTGCTAAAAACGATCAAGCAGTGGGGGCTCCTAAGGTCGGGGAAGGCTCTGATACCAACTTGTAACGCCCTCGATGCGGCTATACCTCCCACGTGTCGAAGCACGACTTAGAGGCATAACCGCATTGAAATCAATGTCGCAATTGAGGTAATCTTCACACAACCCATGTAATACATAAGGGAAAGAGTAACATAGTTGGCTTACAATCGCCGCTTCACACAATACATGAATAAAGCATTACATTCATCCAAATACAATCAAGGTCCGACTAAGGAACCAAAATAAAAGAAGACTACCCCAAAAGCTACACAGATCCCCAATTGTCCCAACTGGGCTCCACTACTGAACAACTAGAACGAAACAACACAAAGGACAAGATCTTCATCGAGCTCCTTCTGAGCTTGGTTGCGTCATCTGCACGGTCTCATCGACACCTGCAAGCTGGTTTTGGAATTATCTGTGAGCCACGGGGACTCAGCAATCTCGCACCCTCGTGATCAAGACTATTTAAGCTTATAGGTAAGGTAAAAGGTATGAGGTGGAGCTGCAGCAAGCGACTAGCATATATGGTGGCTAACATACGCAAATGAGAGCGAGAAGAGAAGGAAAAGCACGGTCGATAAAAGTATGATCAAGAAGTGATCCTAAAACAACCTACGTCAAGCATAACTCCAACAACGTGTTCACTTCCCGGACTCCGCTGGAAAGAGACCATCACGGTAACACACGCGGTTGATGCATTTTAATTAAATTCAACTTCAGGTTTTCTACAACCGGACATTAACACATTCCCATCTGCCCATAACCGTGGGCACGGCTTTCGAAAGTTCAAAACCCTGCAGGGGTGTCCCAACTTAGCCCATCACAAGCTCACACGGTCAACGAAGGATATTCCTTCTAGCGGGGAGACCCGATGATACTCGGAATCCCGGTTACAAGACATTTCGACAATGGTAAAACAAGACCAGCAAAGCCACCCAGATGTGCCGACAAATCCCGATAGGAGCTGCACATATCTCGTTCTCAGGGCACACCGGATGAGCAAGACGTTGGGTGGGCCAGCCCAGAGTTGCCCCTGGTAGCTCTGGACATCGCTCAGTTGGACCAACACTCAGAGGAGCACTGGCCCGGGGGGTTAAAATAAAGATGACCCTTGGTTGGCCTAACCCAAGGGAAAGAAGAGGCTAGGTGGCGAATGGTAAAACCAATGTTGGGCCTTGCTGGAGGAGTTTTATTCAAGGCGAACTATCAAGGGGTTCCCATTATAACCCAACCGTGTCAGGAACGCAAAATCCGGGAACATAACACCGATATGACGGAAACTAGGGCGGCAAGAGTGGAACAAAACACCAGGCATAAGGCCGAGCCTTCCACCCTTTACCAAGTATATAGATGCATTAATTAAATAAGATATATTGTGATATCCCAACAAGTAAACATGTTCCAACAAGGAACAACATCTCCATGTTCCAACAAGGAACAAACTTCAATCTTCACCTGCAACTAACAAAGCTATAAGAGGGGCTGAGCAAAGCGGTAACATAGCCAAACAACGGTTTGCTAGGACAAGGTGGGTTAGAGGCTTGGTTCAACAATATGGGAGGCATGATAAGCAAGTGGTAGGTATCGCAGCATAGGCATAGCAAAAGAGCGAGCAACTAGCAAGCAAAGATAGAAGTGATTTCGAGGGTATGGTCATCTTGCCTGAAATCCCGCAAGGAATAAGAACGAGTCCATGAAGAAGACAAACAGATGTATACGAACGGGTCCTCACAAACGCACGTTACCGGAACCAACCCGAAGAAGCAAACACCGGAAAGAAGCACACAACATAGTAAACAACCAACACATGTACATGATATGATATGCGGGATGCGGTATGCGATGCATATGCATGATTTGACAAGGAATGATTGAACCTGGCCTCAACATGGAAATCCAAGTGTGCCACTGGAAAGGGGAGATGATTTCGGTTGAAATCGATATAAAGAATGCCGAAATCGGATGCACGGTTTGGAAATGGCAAGCAAAACAATTATGGCACCGGTCTGCGATAAACAACAAGTAGCCATCTAGATGCATCAAGATACTCATGCTACAGCACTCAAACATGGCAACAAAATACATGGCAGGGATCCACTCATGATGCTTAACAAAAGATGAACATTGAGCTACGGCCAATTCATCCATTAACAGGTTGAGACAAGCATGGCAAAAGTGCAAACGGTAAACAGATTTCAGACAGTGAAATTAACACAAGCCTGGAATTTCAGATCAGGTAGCACACTTTGGAGCATGAAAACTATATGCTATAGGACCTGAACATGGCAAAGTAAAGCATGGCATGGAGCTACTCAAAGAGCTTAACAAAAGTCCCTTAGTGACCTTGAGCCAAAAGGGATCAGAAAATACATTTGCAAGCATGTGAACATGGCAAAAACATAATCAGATCACAGACTTGGTGAAAAACTGGAGCATGCAAAACAGATATCAAGTAGGCATGTTTACGAGCTCGATGCACTCACTATAGAGCAAGTCATGACAATCAAAGCATACACCCATCAAGAATACACATTATACAAGCTAGACATGGCAAGAGCAACAACATAGCATGCACGGATCAACTACAACATCCTCGGCAATATCGCTAACAAGTAGATAATCTGCCCAGATTCACGAAATAGCAAAAGTAGAGCTCGATTGACTCAAGTTAGGGTGCTCCATAATTGCAAACAAAGACATGGATGGATAGATCACTACAAGATTAACAAAACATCCTTACTGATCATCCTCAAAAGAGGCACGGATCACTAGGAGACAACATGAACATATGGCATATTAAAATAAACAGATCAAGGACTTGGTGGAAATGCTAAGTCCCTGAAATCAGCATTAATGAATGGACCACTTTGCAAGCTTGTGCTAGTCACCCCACACATCACAAAAATACATGGGTTGCACCTCTGGAAAGATGGCAAAGCATATGACAAAACACATGTAGAGCTCAGGGGCTTATCATGCACACAATAATCATGGCAAAAATGACAAATATCTAATTGGAGCAGCAGATCTGACAATTATCTCAAATAGCTCTCTTCCAACAGCATTTCGGGCATCAAGATGAGCTCAAATGAAAATGATGCAGTGAGATGAAATGATGCACTCTCTGAGATGAACATTTTGATATGCTACATGTGCAAAACGGAGTTACGGATGCAGAGTTACGGCATGTCAAATATTGCATGGAAATTAGGGTTTGGGAGAGAAAGTTAACCCGAGGGGATCCAGATCCTGATCCGGATCTCGCACTGTAGCTGCACGAACTTCGAGGATGGCCGCGCTGGAGTTACTGTAGCTACCGGAGAAGAAGAGGTGGCCGTCGGGGGCACGCTCATCGAGGAGCTCGCCGGAGAGGAAAAGCTCGCCGGCTCGGAGCGGCACGACAAGGCGCGGAAACCGGAGCGGGCGGCGACATGCGCGGGCGACGCGGTGGCGCGCCTGCGGGGCGAGGCCGGGGCAGCGCCGGCGAGGCGGCGGAGATGCTCGCCGGCGGGGAGGCAGGCGGCGGCGTTGAGGCATGGGGCGGCGGGGCGGACGAAGGCGGTGGCCGGCGACGCGTGCTGGTGACTCGGGCCCGGAGCGGCTCGGGCGGGCCGGCTTCGGGCCGGGCTGGCCGCGGCGGCTGGCGGAGTGTAGGAGGGGCCGGGATGGCGACGTGGCGGCGCTTGAGTGGCTGAGGCGGAGGAGGCGATGATGTGGCAACTCCTGATAGGTCGGAGCGACATTGCGGCGGGGTGGACGCGTCCGCCGGCGGGCGGACATGTCCGGCGGCGCGGGAGGAGCGGGGGTTAGGGTTTGGACTGCGCGAAAAAATCGGGGAGAGCCACATATTTATAGGTAGAGGGAGCTAGGAGAGTCCAAATGAGGTGCGGTTTTCGGCCACACGATCGTGATCGAACGACCGAGATGATGGAGGAGGTTTAGGTGGGTTTGGGCCACTTTTTAGAGGTGTTGGGCCGCAACACACACGAGGCCTTCTCGGTCCCTCGGTTAACCGTTGGAGTATCAAACGAAGTCCAAATGGTACGAAACTTGACAGGCGGTCTACCGGTAGTAAACCAAGGCCGCTTGGCAAGTCTTGGTCCAGTCCGGAAATGTTTAACCCCCACACACGAAAGGAAGGTAAAAATGACCACCGGAGGAGAACAGAACGCCGGAATGCAAAACGGACAACGGGGAAAATGCTCGGATGCATGAGACGAACATGTATGCAAATGAAATGCACATGATGACATGATATGTAATGCATGACACGCAAGCAATGACAAGGCAATAATAGCGAATAACTGGAGGACAACTGGCACATCGGTCTCGGGGCGTTACATTGGTGCCCACTCTATTTAATTTGATATCTTTAACCGTCCTTATGGTTACTTGAATTCTCCTGATGCATGTCTTACAAGTTGTTGAACATGTCATTGCACTCAAAACTAGCTTTCTGCAAAAATTTACCTATATCATGCATTGATGTATCTTGAGACAAAACATGGTTGCTTGTGAGTACATTCAAAGTACTCATTGGCTTGCCACTGGTTATTTTATTGGCCAGGCATGAAAGAACAAGATATAATGAAGAATAATTCGGCGACGAACATGCGAGCTAGGACGCTTCTCAGTCAGAATTCCTGTAGGGTTAAGGCAGATGGCATGGGTCGAAGTTGTTATTGAAGATTTCCGCTGCGATGATACACTCAAGACTTGACCATAATGGTCCTACTTGTGTAGAACGGTATGTATGGATGTAAGACTCTTGTTATTCAGCTTCTGTGTGTTCAGTGAGCATTGATCTCTGGGATCACTGTACACGTGCATTCGGTGATCTCGACTTATGAGTCGGGGTCCCCACATTCGGCCAGGATCCTCCTTACAAGGAGAGAGACCTTAATGAGTTCAGTATGTCGCCAAAGGGCGAGTGCTGAAAAATATCTGCGGAGGTAAACTCCATGATCGGCGCCCTACCGGATTCGATAGGAACGGGCGCAGGCGGTTCGGAGTCCGTGGCCGGAGAAGAATCCGGCAGTTTAGCAACACGGCTCTCGTGAAGGGTAAGGTCGATATTCGGCTCGATCGCCGTTGGGGATACGGTCTCTGTGGCGGGGTCTATCCACCCGTCCATGGGAGGCGCAACTGGCTGCGAATTAAGGGTCGGAGCGGCTGCCGGGGTGGTTTCTTGAACACTCTCCGATGGCAAAGCTAAATCGTACTCATCGTGACCGCGTGGCGCACAAGGCATGGGCTCGAATCCGTCGAATATCAAGTCTCCGCGGATATCGGCCTTGTAGTTTAAGCTTCCAAAACTGACCTGACGACCAGGGGCATAACTTTTGATCTGCTCCAGATGGCCAAGCGAGTTGGCCCGCAGTGCGAAGCCGCCGAACACAAAGATTTGTCCGGGAAGAAATGTCTCGCTCTAGACTGCATCGCTATCGATGTAGTGGGAGCCATCAAGCCTAACGGCGACGACACAGAGGAACTCTCAATGAAAGCACCAATGTCGGTGTCAAAACCGGCAGATCTCGGGTAGGGGGTCCCGAACTATGCGTCTAAGGCGGATGGTAACAGGAGGCAGGGGACACGATGTTTTACCCAGGTTCGGGCCCTCTTGATGGAGGTAAAACACTACATCCTGCTTGATTTATTCTTGATGATATGGGTATTACAAGAGTTGATCTACCACGACATCGGAGAGGCTAAACCCTAAAAGGTAGCCTATGGTATGATTGTCTGTTGTCCTACGGACTAAAACCCTCCGGTTTATATAGACACCAGAAAGGGCTAGGGTTACACAAGGTCGGTTACAAAGGAGGAGATATTCATATCCCTATTTTCTAGCTTGCCTTCCACGCCAAGTAGAGTCCCATCCGGACACGAGACGAATTCTTCAATCTTGTATCTTCATAGTCTAATAGTCCGGCCAAAGGATATAGTCCGGCTGTCCGAAGACCACCTAATCCAGGACTCCCTCAACTGGCCATCTCTCAGATTCGGTAAATAGTCGCCCAGAAGGTAATATTTTCAATTCGAACAAGCGTTGCATAGCGCACATGAACAAGTTTTCATAATATAGGATCACACGAGCAAGTTCATTCAAAAATTACATCCTTCCACACTCGTCCACCACAAGACGGGCACCCTTCAGGATACCCTCATAATACATTTTGGGATGGCGATGCTCCTTGCCCTGCGGCGGCCCTCCTTCACCAGCTTCTCGGCGTCCATCTTGGCCCAGTGCACCTTCGCACGGTCAAAATCCCGGCGTGCACCTTCGATGCAGACGGACCAATTTATGACTTCCAGCCGTGGGCAGGCATCCACAAGCCGCCTCACCAGGCCGAAGTAGCTGTTGGGAAGGGAGTCGCCAGGCCACATCCGGACTATAAGGCCCCTCATGGCCTATTCGGCCGCCTTGTACAGCTCGACTAGTTGCTTCAGCTAGTCGCTCACAGGCATCGGGTGTTCGGTCCCAGTATACTGAGACCAGAACAACTTCTTCGTCGAGCTTCCCTCCTCGACCTGGTAATACTTCGCGGCATCCGACATGCTGCGGGGAAAATTTGTGAATGCTCCTGGAGAGCTCCGGACTGGGGTAAGTAACAAGTAATTTACTTTCACATGCTTGCTTTGCATATTGAATGCCTTACCCGCCGCTATCTTCCTCATCACCTCAATCTCTTGGAGGGCCTTTTGGGCATCAGCCTTGGCATGCTTTGTGCTCTCGAGGGCCGCGGAAAGCTCGGACTCTCGCGTCTTCGAGTCAAGCTCCAAAGCCTCGTGCTTCTTCACGAGAGCCTGGAGCTCTTGCTGCACCTCGCCCACCCATGTCTCTTGTTTCTCCTGCTCGGTGCGCTCCTCGGCCGCTTTGTTTTTGGCCTCGGACAGCGCTTGCTTCAGGATCGCCACTTCGGTCGTGGCCCCTGGCACATCCATGATGATCCTATCATTTTGCAACCGCATCTTATATTTTCGAAAATGGCGAAAAATGTATTTTCGCCATAATTTCTACAAACTTTATCGGAATTGGGCAAATAATATACCATTGAAAAGCTACGGAAAATGCGAAACTTTTTCATGCTGATGGTTTTCTCTGATTCCTAGCCGTTTTCAAGTAATTTCAAAAACGGCGGGATCGTTCGTTCTGCCTCTATCGCGAAACAGATTCTTCGAAAATGCACCGCGTGAAGAACCTGAATTTCTCAGTGCGTGTTCCTGAACTTCACTCTGTTTTTCACGTGATTTTTTTTGCTAGTAGATCTTCATCCACTGCTCGTAGCTCTCCATCCACTCATGGGAATTGAGCGGGTGATATAACGATGGAAAGCTGCTGTAAACACGCAACTTTCCTGTATTAATCATTTTTTCATACTCGCGACAATTTTAAAAGTTTTTCATTTGAAATTCATATTCTGTAGTAGTTGAATTTCCTGTTGTTTTCACGTTGAACTTCTATGACATATTTTCGTTTGTAATTTTCTCATCCAATCGTCAATGTTACACAAATGATATTTCTTTTGTACAAACCTCTCTCACAATATTTTTTTTAACTTTCTCCAACCGAGGACTTGAACTTACACAAATAATATTCCTGCTATTTTGAGGTAAATTAGAAAATGGCGAGATCATGATTTCTGCGTTCATCGCGAACGGAAATGCACTCCGTGAAGTTGTAGAACTTCTGGGGCATGTTTGTTTGAACTTCGCTTTGTTTTTGACGTGCTGTTTTTTGCACTGCATGAAGTAGTTGAACTTCTGGGGCATGTCTGTTTGAACTTCACTTTGTTTCACTTTATTTGTATTTATTAATTATATGAAATACACACCATGTAGTACGTGAACTTCGGTTGTTATCACTTTGAAGCTTCTCTCTAGTTTGCGAAAATTATTTTGAAACACAAAAAACAACATATTTTTTTATGTATTTTGGACATCTAAATACACTGTGGACCTCTCTCACAAGAATATTTTGAACTTTTCCTCGCTGAGCACTCGAACTTCTAGCAACCATTTTTTTGTTTATGAGTTGTTTTTAAAAGTGCAAAAAATGGTGTTGTGTTTTATTTTTTTGAATAGGTAAATCGTAGGTTTTATTAAACTCCGAAACTTCTCTGTTATTTCAATTTGAACTTCACCTTTTTATATTTTGAGTAAAGAATTGTATTCGATTTTTATACAGAAATAATCTTTTGTAATAAACATTATACAACTTCTTCGATATTTCAAACTGAACTTCTTGGTTTATTCGTTAGCAACGGGAAAATTTTAATTTTTTGTGATAAATATTGAACTGCTCCATTTTTTGAAATTGATCTTCTTGGTTTATTATTTAGTATCGAGGAAATCTGAGTTTTTCATATACATTGAGCTATTGTATTTTTTAAAATTGAACTTCTTGGTTTTTTCAATTTGGACTTCTTGGTGTTATTCATTTTGTATCTATTACTATTTTGGTGCTATTCAATGTACTATTTTATTTTTATATTATATTGAGCTGCTTTTTTCTAGCAAACCGCTGGTAAACAACTTTTTGGATTGCTGTAATACACATAGAGAACTAAATTCTTTTCACACACTAAAACCAAAAAAGTCACAGGATGTAATTTTTTTATTTCTTTTAGAACCAAGGAAACGTGAGTTTTGTTTTTATAACTAACGACTTCTCTATTTTTTAAATTTGGACTTCTTGCTTTTATTTCTTTAATAACAAAAAAGTTCCAGTTTTTTAATAAACATCGAGCCACTCAGTTTTTATATTTGAACTTCTAGATTTTTTAAAATGGAAAAAACCCTTTTTTATATAAATTGTTTTGAGATGCTTTGTTTTTTTTCATTTGACCTTCTTTGGGTTTTGTAACAAATATTGAACTTCTTCGTATTTTAAATTTGAACCTCTAGGTTTTTTTCTAGAAATGGGAAAATCCTTTTTTTATAATTTTTGAAATGCAATTTTTGAGTTTGAACTTCAGTGTACTGGTATCGCATAAAAGAATGAACATGTATCTCTCAACTCAATAAATGATTCGAATAAATGTTTATAGTGTGATATATCTAGAACAATAACACCAGGAACTAGTGCTCTAGCACATTAAGCCATACTAATATAACAAATGGTGGGCACTTTACCAGAAATCCTACCTACTACGATGTTACTTCCAGATAAGCAGCAACTAAAAGCTAAAATGGCCGCGGGCATGTAACACGTATTTGTCAGACCATCACAAAGTGACCTTCCAGCGTAGCATATAATGAACTCAGAAAGTTCAGACATGAAGACTGAAGAAAATATAATATAGGTTTAGAGAATTCCAAACTTCTAATTTCACTCTCACCTAAATGTTTTCACAAAATACTTGAGAACTTAAACTACATACACAGGCGAATCTGGACTGAAATACTACAACATAGGCTAGCAAATAACAAAAGCTTCACCCAGCAAAAGGGCACAACACATAACAACAGTAGTAGTGTAGCGGCCAGATTGGTCTTCATCTAGTAGCAGATTTACATGGAGGAGCAGCAAGAATTCACACGTTCAAGCAAAAGACAATGGGAAGGTCGATCAGATGCGCCAAAGAAGGCCACCTGCGATGGATGCTTAGGCAGGGAAGGAGGCCCTGCCGACAGCGCAATGCCCCTGAGGCAACAGCTTTCGGGAGAAGGGGCACTGGAGCAGGGGCCCGATGGATCATGGGGAACAGGGCGACGGAGCTCGGGAGGTGGATGACGGAGCTTGCAGGGGGCCGAGGCAGTCAGGCGATGATGGGATCCGTGGAATCATGCACGGGGTGCTGGTGGGTGGTGGCGGTGGATCCGTGCCGGCGCGCCACGGGGTGTGGGGGACGTCCCACTCCGTTGGAGGAAGAAGGGAGGAGGTGGCTGGCTGAGGCGCGCCGAGCTGCTCCTGGTGCCAGCGCCCCTGTTCTGCTCCTCCCAGTGCTGGTGCCTCTTCCTTGTGTTCCTCCGTCCCGGGGGAGCTCGGGCAAGAACGGTTCCGCACACAGATGGGATATCCCGGGGGTGGTGAACGGCGGCGCGATGGGTTGTCGTGGCTAGCTCCGCCGCTGGGATTCGGTAGGAGGCGGCGGCGCCCAGATCGGGTGGAGGAACTTGGTCGTGCGGGATGGCGGGTTGGATTGGAATCCAGGCGACGTGGTGGACCGGTTGCCCAGCAAGGTTGAACTGAGCGACAGGAGAGTGGGTGGCCGGTCCTGCGGAGTGCGGTGGTGGTGCGGCGGCGGACGGGCCTCGCGCGGCGGCGGGAAGATGTCGCCCAACGGCGACGGTATCTCGCGCGGCGGCGGGAAGATGTCACCCAACGGCGCGATCCGCGCGGCAGCGCGATGGTGGTAGGTGGCCGGAGTTAGGTGGAGGCGGGAAGCACGCCGGAGCCATGGGGCAGCGGCGGGAGGCGCGCCGGAGCCAGGTAGGCGGCGGCGGGAGGTTGATCGGGGAGGATCATGGGAGGATGCGGGGGAAGTGGATAAGATGGGCGCGGAGGGATTTTTTCCTTTTACTGGAAGTTCGGGTGGGCTGCCTTTACAGATCCAGCGACCGACCGTGATCCGAATAACTATTCTGATCCTGGGATCAGAATAGTGCTACTTTATATATATATATATATATGTATATATATATATGGGTATATATATATATATATAAACAAGGCATTACCTAGCTTTGTTCTCCTCGAGCTGCCTCTTAGCAAGACCGAGCTCTTTCTCGGACCTCTCGAGGTTCTGCTTCAGCATGGCGACCTCTGCAGTCAGTGCGGCAGAGGTCAGCAGCGAAGCCTGCATACGCATACAAACATACTTATATTAGACTCCTGCAGATATTATTTGATCCTCTATTCGGCTTTTTTTTGTGAACACCAAACAGAGCATCAAGGGCTACTGTCTATGCGGTAATATCTTTCCTATATTTAAATACTTACCTCAAAGCCTGTTAGAAGGCTTGCACAGGCTTCAGTCAGTCCGCTCTTGGCGGACTGAACCTTCTTGATCACCGCACTCATGATAGTGTGGTGCTTTTCGTCGATGGAAGCGCCGCGAAGCGCTCCCAGTAGGTCATCCGGTGCCTCTGGATGGACAAAGGTCGCCGGCACGGATGGCTTGCCCCTTTTGGAAGGGGGGCGCTTGCCCGAGTCCGGAACCACTGGAGGTTCCAGCGCGGTGTTCGGCTGAGGGCCGAACTTGGAGCCCCTAGGAGACTTGCTCCCTTAGCTCCTGGAGTCCGGAAGGTCGCCTTGAGGCGCCTCCGGGACTATCTTCCCCCGACTCGGTGCCCCTTGAGACAATACCTCGTCATTGTCCGTAGGGCAAGGGGAGGAGGCAGTTGGAAGTGTATCACTATTCATGTCCGACGAGTCCAAGGAATCGTCCGACGAGGATACGTCGATACGGGCTCGGAGTTAGGAGAAGCAGTGCAATAAAAGTATGCTATGACTTACTCTGGTATCCGAATACTTACGACTTCGCTAGGGGCTTGGCCCTGAGCAGCCACTCGTCCTCGCCATCGACGGCGGTGGTGGAGCAGTCCGGAAGGAGAGTCCTTCCCTTCTTGGACCCTTCGGCCTCCCCGGTTGGGGCGGGCTTCCTTTTCTTGTCTCCCCCGGCTGGATGGGGAGAATCTTCATCTTCCTTCTCCTCATTTTCACGGGAGGAGTGCGTCTTGGAGTTATCGGATGATGTGTCCGATACCACCTGGCGCCGGGAACTCTTTCGGGTTCCCGTGGCCTTCTTCTTGCTCTTCTCCGGCACCTCATAAGGAGCCAGAGTCCGCATCTCCGTCAGGAGAGCGTTTGCAGGGTCTTTGGGCAGAGGGGCCGGACAATTAATTTGCTCCGATGTCTCCACCCAGTCCTGTCAAAGGCATGGGATCTCAGACCCTGCACATGGTTAAGCTATGGGAAATAAGTACCCTACCAGATGTACAGAACTTACCTGATTCGCAGGGCGCTTCACGGCCCGCGTTCCTCGGTAAGAGAAGGGGGGACCTCAGCACCCTTGAACATCACCTTCCAGACGTCCTTATGCGTCGTGTCGAAGAGCTCGTGTAGAGTCTGGTGCTATGCCGGGTCGAACTCCCATAAATTGAAAGCCCGTTGTTGACACGGGAGGATCCGGCGGAAGAGCATGACCTGGACTATGTTGACAAGCTTAAATTTCTTGCTTATCATGTTCCGGATACACTTTTGGAGTCCGTCCAGCTCCACTGATGAGCCCCAGGACAGGCCCTTCTCCTTACAGGAAGTGAGCCACGTGGGGATTCCGGATCGAAACTCAGGGGCCACCACCCAGTTTGTGTCGCGCGGCTCGGTGATGTAGAACCACCCTGATTGCCACCCCTTTATTGTCTCTACGAAGGAGCCCTCGAGCCATGTAACGTTGGGAATTTTTCCCACCATGGCTCCGCCGAATTCCGCTTGTTGGCCGCCAACCACCTTCGGCATGATATTGAAGGTCTTCAACCACAGGCCGAAGTGGGGCCGGATGCGGAGGAAGGCCTCGCACACGACGATGAACGCCGAGATGTTGAGGATGAAATTCGGGGCCAGATCATGAAAGTCCAGCCCATAATAGAACATAAGGCCGTGGACGAATGGATGGAGGGGAAACCCCAGTACGCGGATGAAGTGGGGGAGGAAAACCACACTTTCATGAGGTTTCGGGGTAGGGACGATCTGCCCCGCGGCTGGCAGCCGGTGCGCGATATCCACGGCTAAACATCCGGCCTCACGTAGTTTTTTGATGTGTCCCTCCGTGATGGAGGAGACCATCCACTTGCCTCCCGCTCCGGACATGTTTGAGGAGAGTTGAGGAGAAGGATGTGGACTTGGGCGCTGGAGCTCGAGTGCACGAGAATGGATGAGCAAGGAGGAAGAAAGCGTGGGTAGAAAAAGGTGAAACCTTATCCCTTTATAAAGGCGGACGAAACTATGCGCCCCCACCAGCCTGGTAAAACTCGCTTATCCCCCAAGCTCCATAATTGATGGCGCGGTTGGGTTACCCACGTCCGTATTGATGGGAATCCCGTAATAAGGGGACATGATCTCTGCTTCGACAAGACGTGCCAAGGAAACCTCCTCACGAAACACGCTGAGATAGGTTATGAAAAATGATTCGAATAAAGACCTGGTTGTGGTGTGATGCCACGCTACGGGGTACATCGACAGATCAGATTTGTGGAAATATTATTCTCTCTACGGTGGTATGTGGAACTTGTTTTGCAGAGCCGGACATGATCCTCGTGTTCAAAATCTTCTATGAAGTATTCGGAGGAGGAACCCGTCTTGCAATGTCGAAGACAATCTGTGCACCGGACTTATCGTTATTGAAGCCTGGTTCAGGGGCTACTGAGGGAGTCCTGGATTAGGGGGTATCCAGACAACCGGATTATATCCTTTCGCCGGACTGTTGGACTATGAAGATACAAGATTGAAGACTTCGTCCCGTGTCCGGATGGGACTCTCCTTGGCATGGAAGGCAAGCTTGGCAATACGGATATGTAGATCTCCTTCCTTGTAACCAACTCCGTGTAACCCTAGCCCCCTCCGGTGTCTATATAAACCGGAGGGTTTTAGTCTGTAGGACAACATACAATCATACGATAGGCTAGCTTCTAGGGTTTAGCCTCTTCGATCTCGTGGTAGATCAACTCTTGTACTACTCATATTATCAAGAATAATCAAGCAGGACGTAAGGTTTTACCTCCATCAATAGGGCCCAAACCTGGTGTGACGCCCCAAGACCGGAGCTTCATATGCCTTCCAGGGTTTCCAGGTTTCGTCGTGTGATTTGTTTTGGTTCTTTGCATTCATCATTGCATCATGTGCATTGCATCATGTCATCATGCCATCATGCCATTTATTTTTTCTTAACTCAACTAAACAAATGGCATGGATCTTTGATCCATTTAAATCGAGGGAATTCACATGGTGATTCTCTTAATACTTATCCTCTCAATATTTAGAGAGCTATAGTAATATTCCATTCTTATGGAATCACCTAAAACACACTTGCAAATATTTCCCCATGCCTTTGTTATCCCACTTCTTGACCTCGAACTTGGTTCATAAAATCCTTTCGGCATGTTCCTGAGCTCCACCAAATTTCCCAACATTTTTGGACTCTTAAAAACCTTGAACTTACTCAATCATTTGAATTAAATTCAAATGGATGTGAATCCAGCTCTTTCAATCATGCCACTTTTATTTCCGGGATCGAGCTCATTTTTTTTGTGAGTCCGGGAGATAATCCCCATGCTCTTATTCTTGTCCACTCATTTTTCTCTCTCTCTCTTTTCTTTATTTTGCTTTTTCTGTTTTTGGAAGAGTCTAAAGGAGGGAGAGTGAAAGAGGCCCAGCAGCCATCCAGCCAGCAGGCCTCCTGGCCTTCTTTTTTCCTCTCCGCACCTCCCACGGCCTAGGTGCAGCCCCCGTCTCTACTGGGCCGGCCTCCCAAGGCCCAGCTCTAACCCTACCATCTCCCCTCGACCCCTCCTCCTCATGCCCTTCCATCCAGCGCCGCCAGGAGCCTCGCTCCCCTTCTTTCCCTGCGCCCGATTCCCCATCTCCCATCTCTCCCTCCTTGTGCTCTCCTCGCAACGCACCAGAGGAGGATCCCCGCGCTCGATGCCCCTGCCGCCGCCTCCTCTCTTGATTCCTTCGTCCCTCTCCCGATCCACTTCTTCCCCTTCTCTCAACTGCTCCTCCTCTGCCCAGCGTCGCCCAGGCACCGCAGCTCCTTCCTCGTGCGCCTCTTCTGCTACTACACGTCGTTGCCTCGCCGGGACGCCGCACCCGACCTCCCGCGCCGCCACTGGAGGCCACCTTGTCTCGCCCACCGGTGATCCCCTACTCCGGCGAGCCCCCTTACTCTGCTCGCCCGCCTTGCCTCGCGTGCCTTGCCCTATCGCAGCGCTGTCCATTAGGTCCGGCCGCCAAGCTTTTGCCGCGAGCGCCCGGTTCCCCTGCCTTGTCCTCCTCCACCTTGTCGGACTCCTTCCTCCCGCGCGCATTCCCGGTGCCTCTGGACCGCTGCTTCGTTCATCCTCTCGCAAGCCGTCTTGGCAGGCAGGAACCATGGCTCCTCTTGCAGCCGACGTGCCCTCCCTAGGCCTCCTGTTCATGTTGACCAGAGGACCGCAAGAGATCTCTCTGTCGCCTATATGCATTGTTGGTCAAAAGATTGATGCATGCCGAGTACTAGTTCAAGGAGGACCGCCAAGTTCGTCTTTCGATGTCATTGAAATCGCCAAGTACCACGACGTCAAGTACCCTGTGGATGCTTCAAGTGCCATGACGTCGCACTAATTTCTTCTTGAACGTGTATGACCACGCAGATTCGCCAAGCACCACGACGTCCGGAGGCATAGGATCCGTCAAGTTCCACTACCGCCGTGAACAACTACCGTCGCCGAGATCGCGAGAACCTCTACTTCCTCCTCGAAACGTGAACGACCACCGTCGACCCCAAGTGACTCGGTTTGTCAAGTCCTTCTACAAAAACGCGTACCACTAGAGTCGCGACTACCTCTACCGTCGTCGTGTACCCCCTACTTCCACCACGTCCCGAGAATGTATACTTCCTCTACTTGGCACCGAATGAGAACCGACCCATTTGCACACTTCGAAGGTATAACCATCGAGATGACGCCCGTGAACGAATGCATTTGTGATGTATGAGTTGCTCGTGTTGGCTCCGTGCTCGAATTGTTTGTGCACGTTGCCCCTCTTTTGCCTTGTCACCATCGTCAACTCATGGGACACCCGGAATCTGGGATCACCCCACCATCTTTTGCATGCTCCCGTCATTTTCCTTTTGCACCGGTATTTCCATGAGCTACCGGAACCGTTATCATTGCCGTGGCACCCCTTTCTTTCCACCACGGTGACAAATGCTTCATAATGCTCTTGTCAACTTTTAATAAAAATTGCATAAAACTTGCTCATGTCATGCGCATCATGATAATAACATTTAAATGTTTAAAATTGTTGTTGCACCAAGTTGATAAATGCATATGGGGATTTACCGTGTTTGTTGTTTATTATATCCGGCCCCATTGAAATTGTTTAGGTGGTTTAGTCTTGTTATGTTTCACCTCTTGCCATGTTAACCAACATTTAATATTGTTGAGTACCTAAACAAGAGAGAAGTAAATAAGTCATGTAGTGTTCTGTCAATATGCAACTATTTGCATATTGAGCTCCACTTAATTTGTAGCTTTGATTTGTGCATTTTGCCATGCCATGTTTCTTTAAACCGGACATGCATCATACTTGGTTGTGCATCATGCCATGATTATGTGGTGGTTGTTTACTATGTTGCTTGTTTCGTTCCGGTGTTGCTTCCTCGGGTTAGTTCCGATAACGTCGCGTTTGTGAGGATTCGTTCGACTACGTCTGTTTGTCTTCTTCATGGACTCGTTCTTCTTCCTTGCGGGATCTCAGGCAAGATGACCATACCCTTGAAATCACTTCTATCTTTGCTTGCTAGTTGCTCGCTCTTTTGCTATGCCTATGCTGCGATACCTACCACTTGCTTATCATGCCTCCCATATTGTTGAACCAAGCCTCTAACCCACCTTGTCCTAGCAAACCGTTGTTTGGCTATGTTACCGCTTTGCTCAGCCCCTCTTATAGCGTTGTTAGGTGCAGGTGAAGATTGAAGTTTGTTCCTTGTTGGAACATGGAGATGTTGTTCCTTGTTGGAACATGTTTACTTGTTGGGATATCACAATATCTCTTATCTAATTAATGCATCTATATACTTGGTAAAGGGTGGAAGGCTCGGCCTTATGCCTGGTGTTTTGTTCCACTCTTGCCGCCCTAGTTTCCATCATATCGGTGTTATGTTCCTGGATTTTGCGTTCCTTACGCGGTTGGGTCATAATGGGAACCCCTTGACAGTTCGCCTTGAATAAAACTCCTCCAGCAAGGCCCAACATTGGTTTTACCATTTGCCACCTAGCCTTTTTCTTTCCCTTGAGTCGGCTGGCTCAAGGGTCATCTTATTTTAACCCCCCGGGCCAGTGCTTCTCTAAGTGTTGGTCCAACTAAGTGATGTCCGAGGCTACCAGGGGCAACTCTGGGCTGGCCCACCCGACGTCTTGCTCATCCGGTGTGCCCTGAGAACGAGGTATGTGCAGCTCCTATCGGAATTTGTCGGCACATCTGGGTGGCTTTGCTGGACTTGTTTTACCATTGTCGAAATGTCTTGTAACCGGGATTCCGAGCCTGATCGGGTTTTCCTGCTAGAAGGAATATCCTTTGTTGACCGTTAGAGCTTGTGATGGGCTAAGTTGGGACACCCCTACAGGGATTTGAACTTTTGAAAGCCGTGCCCGCGGTTATGGGCAGATGGGAATTTGTTAATGTCTGGTGGTAGAAACCCTGAAGTTTATCTTAATTAAAATACATCAACCGTGTGTGTTACCGTGATGGTCTCTTTCCGGCGGAGTCCGGGAAGTGAACACGGTGTTGGAGTAATGCTTGACATAGGTTATTCTAGGATCACTTCTTGATCATAGTTTCTCGACCGTGCTTTGCCCTCTCTTCTCGCTCTCATTTGCGTATGTTAGCCACCATATATGCTAGTCGCTTGCTGCAGCTCCACCTCATACCTTTACCTTACCCATGAGCTTAAATAGTCTTGATCGCGAGGGTGTGAGATTGCTGAGTCCCCGTGACTTAGAGATACTTCCAAAACCAGTTTGCAGGTGCTGAGGTTACCCTGCAGATGACGCAACCAAGGTCAAGGAGGAGCTCGATGAAGATCTTGTCCTTTGTGTTGTTTCGTTCTAGTTGATCAGTAGTGGAGCCCAGTTGGGGTCGATCGGGGATCTGTGTAGCATTTGGGGCAGTCTTCTTTTATTTTGGTTCCGTAGTCGGACCTTGTTTGTATCTGGATGATGTAATGCTTTATTCATGTATTGTGTGAAGTGGCGATTGTAAGCCAACTATGTATCTCTTTCCCTTATGTATTACATGGGTTGTGTGAAGATTACCTCACTTGCAACATTGCTTTCAATGCGGTTATGCCTCTAAGTCGTGCACCGACACGTGGGAGATATAGCCACATCGAGGGCGTTACAAGTTGGTAATCAGAGCCTTCCCCGACCTTAGGAGCCCCCCTGCTTGATCGAATAGCTGGCGTTGTTGAGTCTAGAAAAATGTTTTGAGTCATTTAGGATTATATATATCGGAGAGTTAGGAATTCTTTTTACTCCTCAGTCCCTTCGTCGCTCTGGTGAGGCCTCCTGACGTAGAGTTTTGACTCTTCTCTTCTCAAATTTCACTAAAACAAATTTTAGGATCACGCGGGTATCTTGGAATCGTTCCGATGGTTTTGTGATGAGAACATTGTTCTTGGTGCCTCCTGTCATTTAGGGATTGTGGCAGTGTCCCGGGGAGTTGAGCTCCGAGGTGTTGTCGTCACAATTTTATCGTTGCAGTTCTGGAATACCTGAGTTTAGTTTCGCTGACATCGAAAATCTCTTTTATGCAGTTGTTGGTGAGATAACCTCGACGCCACCCAGTACTGGGGCGGGAGTTCCGGAGTATTGCCATAACTCGTATAACAGATGCTTTTTGAAGGTTGAGGTAGACGGTCCGAAGGTTTCTTGGTTATGTGTTGAAGGATGGATACAGCTGGATGTAGGATTTGTTAGTTTGGGTGAGATATTATGCTTCCCCTGTATCCCCAACACCTGATTGCATAACGGGAAAGTTTCGGGAGTTTATAAGTGGGAATTCAAGTAGCTCTTAGGATATCTTTCCGATGGATGTATGATATGAAATTGGGGTTCGATGTCTAGTGGTCCGCCTATTCACGGTTGGTTTTACAGTGGTCTCGTTGTGTCTTAAAGAGTCCTTGGCTATGCCGACTCGGGGACACTTCGTATGTCATGTGCACTGCCTTGTACATGATGGTGTTGTACGATCGAGCCCGTGTAGGCCCCACCACAAAAACTTCAAACGAAATCTCTATCATATGTTTGTTCCGGCTTATTTTGCAAGCCAATCCTTTGTTTTGTTTTGAGTTGTGGTATTCGAGTTGCTTCAAAGTCAAATGTTGATTCCATATATTTCTTAAACGGTGTTCTCATACTCCGATGTGAACACTAATCCTTCTCGATCACTGAGTTTGTCATGTCAATCCTTTTAACCGGTTTGCTTCTCTTCAAGTGGATCCGATCATTGCAACATTCGCAAGATCAAGTATCAGTTCTTCTCAACGGTGTTTGTTTCATCCGTTTCCAAGTTGTCTTTCTTTTCCCGCCCACCTAACCTTGTTTCTTCAAGGACTCGGATTTCTTAATCACTATCCACTTTATTCATGGGAATTCTCTCCATTCTTTTTCCTTCATGTTCTTACCCGGTGTTTCTCATGAAGATGCTCTACTCGTTCATCATTCTCCATTCTTTTCTTCTCCAGTGGATTCAATTCAAGCTTTTGGTGTTGATCATATCCCTTTCCTCGTTTCAAATGCTTTCCCATGCCGGTGCACCTCTTTATCTTTCACTTCTCGCTATTCTTTTGTTTGGGAGTGCTATAGATATCTCAGAAGGTTCGTCTTGTCTTTCAAGATTAGTTCAACCTATTTCGAGATTGTTATCTCATTCAAGCCTTTTTATTCAACCGATGCAATCTTTCTTTTAAATCATTTCAACGATGTATCTTTTGAGTGGGCCCTAACCCACAAGTCTTTTTCCAGGATCTTACCTGACTCTTCTAATTCTCCCAGAGATTTCCTTAAAAACTCTTTTCGAAGTTTGACGTAAGAATGAATTGTCATCAGTCAAATGCCTTTCTCCAAGATCTTTCATTTCTTTTCATCATTGGCTCAACCTTTCCATTCTTCATTCCGGAGTGCCTCAATAATTCATGGTGGTGTTTCTCGTCGTCATTCTCGGATTTTGAAGACCGAAGAAGAGTTTTTTCCCTCCATATCTGTTCCGCTCTCTCAGAGATTCATGATGCTAGCTTACCGCCATCCTCTCATCATTGTATTCGATTGTGTGAATTCTTTTCACCTATCCGGAGCAATTCAAGAGTCTTCTCAGTTTGTTATCCGGAGTCCATCAATTCAGGTTTTTTCATTCCCAGCTGTCAGTTATCATTCTCCAATCTTACCGATGCATTGTTCAAGTGATCTCTAATCAGTTCATGATCCCTTCATTCTCATGGATCTAAATTCTCTCAAGCATCTTCGTTTATTTGCTAATTCTTACCGGTGATTCATCCCTTACTTCTTTCATTTTCAATTCTTACGGTGGTTCGTTCAAGAATTCTCTTCCTTCTTTATCATATCAATTTATTCGTTGTTTCATCCTACCAGTGGTTCATGGAAGACATTCTCAAGTTTGCGCTATATCTCTCTTAATCTTTTCTACGAGAATAAGTAGTATGCCAAATACGTTGATTGTCATCAATTTAAATTGGTGAAGGACATGCATAACATAATTCTTATTCTTGTTTCATCGAGTAAATTCAATTCCTGCTTTCCGGGGTGGTTCATCTTATGAATTCTCGGTTCGAGATGCTTTATCTTTTCTTTTCCAAGAGTTCCAAGCTTTTTTAATTATATCACCACGGAGATTCATCTAAATCATTACAAGGTTTCACCTTGTGTTTTTCTATTTCTCTTACTTTTCGTTATCCTTTTAGTTACCGAAGTTCTTCATGGAGGCGCTACATGATGTTTCATAAAGGATTTAATTCCTTCTCGGAGTGTTCATCAAGATTATTTTCAGAGGAGTTCAAGCATTCTTCATCTTGCTATCCGGAGTGCAATTCTTTCTACCGTATCATCGGAGGTGGTATTATGTCATTCTTGATAATTTGAGTTCATGTTTCATGATTCACATGTTGTTAAGAATGAGGTATTTTAAATCCATCAACCTCTTCGTTGGAGTTATCTTGGGTTATATTTCACCTTAAGCCTTCTCTAAGGATTGTTGCTATTATGGTGTTTACAAATGACCCAAGTTCTTCATTTATCCTCCCGGTGAAATAAGTTTCTTGTCTCCTTGTTCATATCAATCCAATTCTTTTTCCCGTCAGTGGCAGAATTTCACCTCAAATTTTAAGATGTCTTCCATAAGCCCACATCAAGCTTATCCTTTCGTTGTTGGTTTTTCCAACAACTCCGTTCGACCCTTCTCCTAAGGACGCCTTTTCAAGCTCTTTATGGCAGAAGTTGGCATTTTTCTTCTCCATTCGTTCATTCAAATTATCTATCTTATATTCTTTCATTTCTTACGGAGGCATTGTGATGTTGCTCTCTTCGACCCATCAGCTTGTTTTTGTCAAGATCATGTTCTTTTCGTGCTTATCCATTTAACCGGAGTGTTGTGCCCTCTGTTCAAATTCTTTTCATCTTATCATGTTTCATATCACTTTTCAACCGGAGTGCTGCCCGAGTTTGTTCTCCATTCTTCCTCCTTCCTAACGAAGTGCTCTCAACTTTGTTTATCTCCATTGTATTCTTTTCTCAAAATGGCTTAACCTTTCAAGGTTCTTTGGTCTCACTCGTTTGTCAAAGAAGCAACTTAGTTTTACCTCTTCTCTTTCTCTTCCGTTTTTCCCTCTGGTGCCATTCTAGATCTCGGGACGAGATCCTCTCGTAGTGGTGGAGTGTTGTGACGCCCCAAGACCGGAGTTTCAGATGCCTTCCAGGGTTTCCAGGTTTCGTCGTGTGATTTGTTTTTGTTCTTTGCATTCATCATTGCATCATGTGCATTGCATCATGTCATCATGCCATCATGCCATTTATTTTTTCTTAACTCAACTAAACAAATGGCATGGATCTTTGATCCATTTAAATCGAGGGAATTCACATGGTGAGTCTCTTTACAACTTATCCTCTCGATATTTAGAGAGCTATAGTAATATTCCATTCTTATGGAATCACCTAAAACACACTTGCAAATATTTCCCCATGCCTTTGTTATCCCGCTTCTTGACCTCGAACTTGGTACATAAAATCCTTTCGGCATGTTCCCAAGCTCCACCAAATTTCCCAACATTTTTGGACTCTTCAAAACCTTGAACTTACTCAACCATTTGAATTAAATTCAAATGGATGTGAATCCAGCTCTTTCAATCATGCCACTTTTATTTCCGGGACCGAGCTCATTTTTTGCGAGTCCGGGAGATAATCCCCATGCTCTAATTCTTGTCCACTCATTTTTCTCTCTCTCTTTTCTGTATTTTGCTTTTTCTGTTTTTGGAAGAGTCTAAAGGAGGGAGAGTGAAAGAGGCCCAGCAGCCATCCAGCCAGCAGGCCTCCTGGCCTTTTTTTCCTCTCCCCACCTCCCAAGGCCTAGGCGCAGCCCCCGTCTCTACTGGGCCGGCCTCCCAAGGCCCAGCTCTAACCCTACCATCTCCCCTCGACCCCTCCTCCTCATGCCCTTCCATCCAGCGCCTCCAGGAGCCTCGCTCCCCTTCTTTCCCTGCGCCCGATTCCCCATCTCCCATCTCTCCCTCCTCTCGCTCTCCTCGCAACGCACCAGAGGAGGATCCCCGCGCTCGATGCCCCTGCCACCGCCTCCTCTCTCGATTCCTTCGTCCCTCTCCCAATCCACTTCTTCCCCTTCTCTCAACTGCTCCTCCTCTGCCCAGCGTCGTCCAGGCACCGTAGCTCCTTCCTCGTGCGCCTCTTCTGCTACTGCACATCGTTGCCTCGCCGGGACGCCGCATCCGACCTCCTGCTCCGCCACTTGAGGCCACCTTGTCTCGCCCATCGGTGATCCCCTACTCCGGCGAGCCCCCTTACTCTGCTCGCCCGCCTTGCCTCGTGTGCCTTGCCCTATCGCAACACTATCCATCAGGTCGGGCCGCCAAGCTTTTGCCGCGAGCGCCCGGTTCCCCTGCCTTGTCCTCCTCCACCTCGCCGTACTCCTTCCTCCTGCACCCATTCGCGGTGCCGCTGGACCGCTGCTTCGTTCATCCTCTTGCAAGCCGTCTTGGTAGGCAGGAACCATGGCTCCTCTTGTAGCCGACGTGCCCTGCCTAGGCCTTCTGTTCATGTTGACCGGAGGACCACAAGAGACCTCTCTGTCGCCTATATGCATTGTTGGACAACAGATTGATGCATGCCGAGTACTAGTTCAAGGAGGACCGCCAAGTTCGTCTTTCGATGTGTTTGAAATCGCCAAGTACCACGACGTCAAGTACCCTGTGGATGTGTCAAGTACCATGACGTCGCACTAATTTATTCTTGAACGTGTACGACCACGCGGATTCGCCAAGCACCATGACGTTCGGAGGCATCGGATCCGTCAAGTTCCACTACCGCCATGAACAACTACCGTCGCCGAGATCGCGAGAACCTCTACTTCCTCCTCGAAACGTGAACGACTACCGTCGACCCCAAGTGACTCGGTTTCGTCAAGTCCTTCTACGAAAATGCGTACCACTACAGTCGCGAGTACCTCTACCGTCGTCGTGTACCCCCTACTTCCACCACGTCCCGAGAACATATACTTCCTCTACTTGGCACCGAACGAGAACCGGCCCGTTTGCACACTTCGAAGGTATAACCATCGAGACGACGCCCGTGAACGAATGCATGTGTGATGTATGAGTTGCTCGTGTTGGCTCCATGCTCGAATTGTTTGTGCACGTTGCCCCTCTTTTGCCTTGTCACCATCGTCGACTCATGGGACACCCGGAATCCGGGATCACCCCACCATCTTTTGCACGCTCCCATCATTTTCCTTTTGCACCGGTATTTCCATGAGCTACCGGAACCATTATCGTTGCCGTGGCACCCCATTCTTTCCACCACAGTGACAAATGCTTCATAATGCTCTTGTCAACTTTTAATAAAAATTGCATAAAACTTGCTCATGTCATGCGCATCATGATAATAACATTTAAATGTTTAAAATTGTTGTTGCACCAATTTGATAAATGCATATGGGGATTTACCGGCTTTGTTGTTTATTATATCCGGCCCCATTTAAATTGTTTAGGTGGTTTAGTCTTGTTATGTTTCACCTCTTGCCATGTTAACCAACATTTAATATTGTTGAATACCTAAACAAGAGAGAAGTAAATAAGTCATGTGGTGTTCTGTCAATATGCAACTAGTTGCATATTGAGCTCCACTTAATTTGTAGCTTTGTTTTGTGCATTTTGCCATGCCATGTTTCTTTAAACCGGACATGCATCATACTTGGTTGTGTATCATGCCATGATTATGTGGTGGTTGTTTACTATGTTGTTTGTTTCTTTCCGGTGTTGCTTCCTCGGGTTAATTCGGATAACGTCGCGTTTGTGAGGATTCGTTCGGCTACGTCTGTTTGTCTTCTTCATGGACTCGTTCTTCTTCCTTGCGGGATATCAGGCAAGATGACCATACCCTCGAAATCACTTCTATCTTTGCTTGCTAGTTGCTCGCCCTTTTGCTATGCCTATGCTGCGATACCTACCACTTGCTTATCATGCTTCCCATATTGTTGAACCAAGCCTCTAACCCACCTTGTCCTAGCAAACCGTTGTTTGGCTATGTTACCGCTTTGCTCAGCCCCTCTTATAGCGTTGTTAGATGCAGGTGAAGATTGAAGTTTGTTCCTTGTTGGAACATGGAGATGTTGTTCCTTGTTGGAACATGTTTACTTGTTGGGATATCACAATATCTCTTATCTAATTAATGCATCTATATACTTGGTAAAGGGTGGAAGGCTCGGCCTTATGCCTGGTGTTTTGTTCCACTCTTGCCGCCCTAGTTTCCGTCATATCGGTGTTATGTTCCCGGATTTTGCGTTCCTTACGCGGTTGGGTCATAATGGGTACCCCTTGACAGTTCGCCTTGAATAAAACTCCTCTAGCAAGGCCCAACATTGGGTTTACCATTTGCCACCTAGCCTTTTTCTTTCGCTTGAGTCGGCCGGCTCAAGGGTCATCTTATTTTAACCCCCCGGGCTAGTGCTTCTCTAAGTGTTGGTCCAACTGAGCGACATCCGAGGCTACCAGGGGCAACTCTGGGCTGGCCCACCCGACGTCTTGCTCATCTGGTGAGCCCTGAGAACGAGATATGTGCAGCTCCTATCGGGATTTGTTGGCACATCTGGGTGGCTTTGCTGGACTTGTTTTACCATTGTCGAAATGTCTTGTAACCGGGATTCCGAGCCTGATCGGGTCTTCCTGCTAGAAGGAATATCCTTCGTTGAACGTGAGAGCTTGTGATGGGCTAAGTTGGGACACCCCTGCAGGGATTTGAACTTTCGAAAGCCGTGCCCGCGGTTATGGGCAGATGGGAATTTGTTAATACCCGGTTGTAGAAAACCTGAAGTTTATCTTAATTAAAATACATCAGCCGCGTGTGTTACCGTGATGGTCTGTTTTCGGCGAAGTCCGGGAAGTGAACACGGTGTTGGAGTAATGCTTGACGTAGGTTATTCTAGGATCACTTCTTGATCATAGTTTCTCGACCGTGCTTTACCCTCTCTTCTCGCTCTCATTTGCGTATGTTAGCCACCATATATGCTAGTCGCTTGCTACAGCTCCACCTCATACCTTTACCTTACCCATGAGCTTAAATAGTCTTGATTGCGAGGGTGTGAGATTGCTGAGTCCCCGTGACTCACAGATACTTCCAAAACCAGTTTGCAGGTGATGAGGTTACCGTGCAGATGACGCAACCAAGCTCAAGGAGGAGCTCGATGAAGATCTTGTCCTTTGTGTTGTTTCGTTCTAGTTGATCAGTAGTGGAGCCTAGTTGGGGTCGATCGGGGATCTGTGTAGCATTTGGGGTAGTCTTCTTTTATTTTGGTTCCGTAGTCGGACCTTGTTTGTATCTGGATGATGTAATGCTTTATTCATGTATTGTGTGAAGTGGCGATTGTAAGCCAACTATGTATCTCTTTCCCTTATGTATTACATGGGTTGTGTGAAGATTACCTCACTTGTGACATTGCTTTCAATGCGGTTATGCCTCTAAGTCGTGCTCCGACACGTGGGGGATATAGCCACATCGAGGGCGTTACACCTGGGTAATACATCGTGTCCCCTGCCTCCTGTTACCATCCGCCTTAGACGCATAGTTCGGGACCCCCTACCCGAGATCCGCCGGTTTTGACACCGACAGTGGTTTTGCTGGGTTTGATCCTTGAGGGATTGATACCCATTTTTCACACTGTATCATGATAAAGCAGGTTCAGGTTGCTGCCGCCGTCCTTAAGGACTCGAGTGAGGTGAAATCCGTCAATGATGGGGTCTAGGACCAGTGCGGCGGATCCGCCATGGCGGATGCTAGTGGGGCGGTCCTTGCGATCGAAGGTGATCGGACAAGCAGATCATGGGTTGAACTTCGGGGTGACGGGCTCCATCGCGTAGATGTCCCTTAGTGCATGCTTCTGCTCCCTCTTGGGAATGTGGGTTGCGTATATCATGTTCATTCTCTTCACTTGTGGGGGGAACCCCTTTTGTCCTCCTGGGTTCGGCGGCTGGGGCTCCTCCTCGTCATTCCTATGCAACCCCTTGTCCTTGTTTTCGGCATTTAACTTGCCGACCTGCTTGAACACCCAACATTCTCTGTTGGTGTGATTGGATGGCTTGTCAGGGGTGCCGTGGATTTGACACGAGCGATCCAGTATGCGATCCAGACTGGACAGAGCCGGAGTATTTCTTTTAAATGGCTTTTTCCGCTGACCGGATTTAGAGCCTATGAATCTGGCATTGACTGCCGTATCTTCGGTGTTATCACCGTTATTGCGGCTCTTTGGTCTATTACGATGCTGCCTACCATTAACGTCTTTGGTATCAGAGGTATCCAGATTCCTTGATGTGTTGTTGCTGCAAGCCAGCCAACTGTCCTCGCCCGCGCAAAAGCGGCTCATGAGTGTTGTGAGGGCTGCCATAGATTTCGGCTTCTCCTGGCCGAGGTGGCGGGTGAGCCACTCATCGCGGATGTTGTGCTTGAATGCCGCTAGGGCTTCTGCATCTGGATAGTCTACAATTTGATTTTTCTTAGTCAGGAACCATGTCTAGACTTGTCTGGCCGATTCCCCTGGCTGCTGGGTTATGTGGCTCAGGTCATCAGCATCTGGTGGCCGCACATAAGTGCCCTGGAAGTTGTCAAGAAATGCATCTTCCAAATCCTCCCAACTGCCAACTGAATCTGCTGGCAAGCTATTCAGCCAATGTCGGGCTAGTCCTTTGAGTTTTAGTGGGAGGTACTTGATGGCATGTAGATCGTCACCGCGAGCCATGTGGATGTGAAGGAGGAAATCCTCAATCCATACAGCGGGATCTGTTGTGCCGTCGTATGATTCGATATTTACGGGTTTGAAACCCTCCGGGAATTCATGATTCATAACTTCATCAGTGACGCATAGGGGGTGTGCGGCGCCTCTGTGCCGGGCTATATCCTGACGTAGTTCGTATGAGTCTTGTCTGTTGTATTCGGCCCGACCGGATTTACTCTTGGTGTATCCGACGCGACAATCATCGTCCCGTGTGGGCGTACGTGCTCGTGTGCCGTATATTGGCCTTGCAATTTTTGCCTTACTGTCCAAGATGTCTCGCAGGTCCTCTGCGTTGCCCTAGGCCTTAGTATTTTTGACTGGGTGGCGATGGGGTGCGGTCTAAACTTTAGGCTGAAACGCCTCTCTGGCTCGGCCGCGTAGTGGCCGGTCAGCCGCATCGTACACTGGTGAATGAGGTTTCAATGCTTCCTCCTCGAGGTGAGGTAGCAACCTGCGTTTTGGGTAACTCTTGGACGGGTGCTCGAGTTCATGCTCCTTGGCCGCAAGGACTTCGGTCCATCTGTCTACTAGCAAGTCTTGATGAGCTTGAAGCTGTTACTGTTTCTTCTTTAGGCTACTTGCCGTGGCCATAAGCCGGCGCTTGAAGCGCTCTTGCTCGACGGGGTCCTCAGGCACAATAAACTCGTCGTCGCCGAGTCTCGCCTCGTCTTCGGAGAGAGGTATGTAATTGTCCTCCTCAGGTTCTCCATCTGCTGCCTGCTTTGGGGGGCTAGCTTGTTCGTCCTCTAGCTCTGCACCGTGCTGGAGGGGATTGTTGTTGTCTCCGGTGCTATCCAGAGTGTTATTCTCTCCTGTGCCGGTATCACTGCTCTTGCTGTGGCGGGACTTAGAGCTGCGCCGCTGACGTTGGCACTTGGGTTGCTTCTTGGAGGGGTCATCCTCCGCTTTCTCGTCTCCATTGGCTTCTTTGGGGGTGTCCACCAAGTATATTTCATATGAGGAGGTGGCGGTCTAGTGCCCCGAGGGCGGTGGATCCTGTTCGTCTCCGGCTTTGTCGTCCATACCGTCGAACTCTTCGAAGCCGAAGTCAAGCATGTCGGTTAAGTCGTCGACAGTGGCTACTAAGTGGGTGGTTGGTGGGCAGCGAATTTCTTCATCGTCCGCATCCCATTCTAGTCGGACATAGTTTGGCCAAGGTTCTCCTGACAGGGAGAGAGACCTTAATGAATTTAGCACATCCCCGAAGGGTGAGTGCTGAAAGATATCGGCGGAGGTGAACTCCATGATCGGCGCCCAGTCAGACTCGACGGGCATGGATATGAGCGGCTCGGAGTCCGTGGCCAGAGATGAATCCAGTGCTTTGGCGACACGACTCTCGTAAGGGGTGAAGTCAGTATCAGGCTCTATCGCCACTCAGAGTGCGGCCTCCATGGCGGGGTCCATCCCTCCGCTATCGGATGGCGCGACCTCCTCCGGATTGATGGACGAAGTAGCTGTGGACGCGATCTCCCGGACACTGTCCGATGGCAGAGTTATGTCATGCTCGTCAAGACTATACGGCGCGTCCGACGTGGGCTCGCATCCGTCGAAGATCAAGTCTCCGCGGATGTCGGCCGTGTAGTTCAAGTTTCCAAATCTGACCTGATGGCCAGGGGCGTAGCTCTCAATCTTCTCCAGATGGCCAAGTGAATTGGCCCGCAGTGCAAAGCCGCCGAATATAAAGATCTGTCCGGGGAGGAAAGCCTCACCCTGGACCGCATCGCTTGCAATGATCGAAGGAGCCATCAAGCCTTATGGTGACGAGATAGTGGAACTCTCAATGAAAGCACCAATGTCGGTGTCAAAACCGGCGGATCTCGGGTAGAGGGTCCCGAACTGTGCGTCCAAGGCGGATGGTAACATGAGGCAGGGGAAACGATGTTTACCCAGGTTTGGGCCCTCTTGATGGAGGTAAAATCCTACATCCTGCTTGATTGTTCTTGATGATATGAGTATTACAAGAGTTGATCTACCACGAGATCAGAGAGGCTAAACCCTAGAAGCTAGCCTATGGTATGATTGTGTGTTGTACTACGGACTAAAAACCCCTCTGGTTCCTATAGACACCGGAGGGAGCTAGGGTTACACAAGGTCGGTTACAAAGGAGGAGATATCCATATCCGTATTTCCTAGCTTGCCTTCCACGCCAAGTAGAGTCCCATCCGGACACGGGACGAAGTCTTCAATCTTGTATCTTCATAGTCCAATAGTCCGGCCAAAGGATATAGTCCGGCTGTCGGAGACCCCCTAATCCAGGACTCCCTCACCTCGTTACTCACAGATACTTCCAAACGGTTGCAGGTGCCGATGATACCAGTGCAGGGGACGCAACCTGAGCTGAAATGGGAGCTCGATGAAGATCGTGTTCGTTGTGTTGTTTTCTTTTCCTGTTGATCAGTAGTGAAGCCCAGTTGGGACGATTGGGGATCTAGCATTTGGGGTTTTCTTCTTTTATTTTGGTTCCGTAGTCGGACCTTGATTGTATTCTGGATGATGTATGTTTACCTTGTATTTGTCTGAAGTGGCGATTGTAAGCCAACTCTTTATCCCTTTCTTATTCAGTACATGGGATGTGTGAAGATTACCCCTCTTGCGACAAGCCTACCATGTGGTTATGCGTCTAAGTCGTTCCCTGACACATGGGAGGTATAGCTGCATCGCGGGTGTTACAAGTTGGCATCAGAGCCATCCCCGACTTAGGAGCCCCCTGCTTGATCGAATCGCTGACGTTGTTGGGTTTAGAACAAAATGTTTTTGAGTCTTAGGATTATATATATCGGAGAGTAGGATTCTTTTTACTCCTCAGTCCCTTCGTCGCTCTGGTGAGGCCTCATGATGTAGAGTTTTGACTCTTCTCTCCTCAAATTTCACGAAATTTTTTTAGGATCACGCGGGTATCTTGGAATCGTTTCGATGGTTTTGTGATGTGAACATTGTTCTTGGTGCCTCATGACATTTAGGGGTTGTGGCAGTGTCCCGGGGAGTTGAGCTCCGAGGTGTTGTCGTCACAATTTTATCGTTGCAGTTCTGGAATACCTGAGTTTAGTTTCGCTGACATCGAAAATCTCTTTTATGTAGTTGTTGGTGAGATAACCTCGACGCCACCCAGTACTGGGGCGGGAGTTCTGGAGTATTGCCATAACTCGTATAACGGATGCTTTTTGAAGGTTGAGGTAGACGATGTCCGAAGGTTTCTTGGTTATGTGTTGAAGGATGGATACAGCTGGATGTAGGATTTGTTAGTTTGGGTGAGATATTATGCTTCCCCTGTATCCCCAACACCTGATTGCATAACCAGAAAGTTTCGGGAGTTTATAAGTGGGAATTCAAGTATATCATAGGATATCCTTCCAACAGACACATGATACGACATGGGGTCTATCTTATGTTTGTTTCCGGCTTATTTTGCAAGCCAATCCTTTGTTTTGTTTTTCAGTTGTGGTATTCGAGTTGCTTCGAAGTCAAATGTTGATTCCATACCTTTCCTAAGCAGTGTTCTCATATCCCTATGTGAATACCAATCCCTCTTGATCTTCGAGTTTGCCATCTCAATTTCTTCTGAACCGGTGTGTCTCTCTTCAAGTGGATCCGATCATTTTCAACACCCGCAAGATCAACTCAAGTCTTCTCAACGTTGTTTGTTTGATACGTTCCAAGTTGCCTTTGTTATCTCGCCCTCCCACCTTTTTTTCTTCGAGGACTAAGATTTTTTAATCAAGTATCCATCTTATTGATGTGAAGTCTCTCCATTCTTTTCCGTCAATATTCTTATCGGTGATTCTTAGGAAGATACTAACGGAGCTTCAAGTTCATCATTCTTCGTTTCTTTTATCTTCTCCGGCGGATTCAATTCAAATTTTCAGTGTTGATCATATTATTTTCTTTGTTTCAAATGCTTTTCACATGCTGGTGCATCTCGTAATCATTCCCCGCTTGCTATTCAATTGTTTCGGAGTGCTGAAGATATCTTGAAGATTCGTGTTTCCACTCTGCATCTGTTCAAGCTATTTCGAGGTCTTACCTTATTCAAGCCATTTAATTCAACCGGTGCAATCTCCTTTTCAAGTAATCATTCCTATGGTGTTTCCTTTGAGTGGGTCCTAACCCACAGGTCTTTTTCCAGGATCTTACCTGACTCTTCTATTTTTCCCGGAGCTATCCTCAAATTCTTTCGAAGTTTGACGTAAGAATGATTTATCATCAGTCAAATGTCCTTCTCTAAGATCTTTCAAATTCTTTTCATCGTTGGTTCAACCTTTCTAATTTTTCTTCATTCCGGAGTTCCTCGACAATTCTTGGTGGTGTTTCTCGTAGTCATTCTCTGCATTTGAAGACCGAAGACGAGTTTCTCTTAAATCTTGCTTCGTTCTCGTGAAGATGCATAGTTCAAGCTTGATGCCATCCTCTCATAATTGTTTTCGACTGTGAGAATGCTTTTCACCCATCAGGAGCAATTCATGAGTCTTTTCAGTTTGATTCTCCGAAGGCCATCATTTAGGGTTTATTCATTCTCAATTTTCAGCTCTCGTTCTCCAATCTTACCGGTGCTTTGTTCATGTATTCTCTAATCAGCTCGTGATCTATTCGTTCTCATGTATCTAAATTCCCTCAAGTATCTTCATTCATTTTCTAATTCTTCTGGGTGAATTGTGCTTTTGCTACTTTCATGTGCAATTCTTACGGTGGTTTGCTCAAGATTCTATTCCATGGTTATCATATTAATTCATTCGTTGTTTCAATCCTACCGGTGGTTCATTAAAGATTTTCCCAAGTTGGCGCTATATCTATCTTAATCCTTTCCACGAGAATAAGTAGTATGCCAAATCCGTTGCTGGTCATCAATTTAAATTGGTCAAGGATACGCATAACATAATTATTATTCTTGTTTCATCCAAGTGATTGATTCATTCTTCCGTAGTTTATTCACGATGAGTAAATTCTCGGTTCAAGCGAGTCGTCTTTCTTCGTTTTCGGAGTTCCATGTTTTCCGCATTATCTCGCGCGAATCTCCACCTAAATTATTGCAAGGCTTCACCTTGTTTTTTCAACTTCTCTTTCTTTTTATCATCATTTTGTTACAGGAGTTCTTCATGGAGGTTCTACATGGTGGTTCATCAAGAATTCATTCCATTCTTCAATTGTTCTTCAAGATTTCTCTCGAAGCGATGATCCGCCAAGCTATACTTCAAGTTTTCTTCATCTTGCATTCCAAAGTGCAATTCTTTCTATCTTATCTTTTGAGGTGGTGTTATGTCATTTTTGACAATCCTTTTGTGTTTCATGATTCACAAGTTGTCCGGAATGACATATTATAAACCCATCATTTTCAATTCGTTCATGAGATCCTTTGCAACCCATCAATCTCTTCATTGGAATTATCTTGTGTTATATTTCACCTAAAGCTTTCCCTAAGAATTTTGCTATTATTGGTGCTCATAAATGACCCAAGTTCTTCGTTTATCCTCGCAACGAAATAAGTTTCTCATCTCCTTGTTGATATCAATCCAATCTATTGTTTCCGTTAGTGGCAGGATTTCACCTCAAGTTTTGGGATGTTTCAATAAGCCCACAACAAGTTTATTCTTTTCATTGTTCATTTCCCAAAAACTCCGTCATAACGTTCTTGGAAGGGTGCTTTCCAAGATCAGTTGTGGCAGAATTTGTCATTTTCTTCTCAATTCTTCCCTTTCCAACGATTCAACTTCTATTCTTTCGTTCTGGAGGCATAGCAATGTTGCTCTCTTCACTCATCATCCCATTTTTGTCAAAGATCATGTTCTTTCCCTTTGCTTATCCTTTTAACCGGAGTGTCGTTCCCTCTTTTCAAGTTCTTCCCTTTCTGTCAAGTTTTTGCCTCCCTTCTCAACCGGAGTGCTGTCTGAAATCGTTCTTACCCATTGTGCCATTCTTTCAATAGTTCCGGAGGCAGTGTGTTGTTGATTTCATCAAGTATCATCCAAACTTGCCAAGTTCATATTCAATTCCTTTCATTTACAGTCGGAGTGTTGTCCAAATTATATCATTCTTATTCCTTCTCTATCTTGTTTTAACCGGAGTGTTGTGGCTATCATTCCTTTTCTAACCGGACTCTCATCCAAGTGCTTTCATTTTGCCAAGTTCATATTATTGCCTTCCGTTTCCAACCGAGGTGTTGTCGCAATCGATCATTAATCCCTTGTACATCTCATTTCAACCGGAGCGCTTGCATGTACTTCTTGTCCATTGCAACCTTTTTTTCTTATGTCTTTCAACCTACAAGGTTCTAGTAATGTTCCTTGTTCCTCTTTTCTAACAGAGTGTTTTCGACTTTGTTCACCTTTGTTGTATTCTTTTCTCGAAATTGTTTAACCTCTCAAGGCTCGTGGTTTCACTCGTTTGTCAAAGAAGCAACTTAATTTCACCTCACCTCTTCCTTTTCCGTTTCTCTCCGGTGTCATCCCTAGGATCTCGGGTCGAGATCCTCTTGTAGTGGTGGAGTGTTGTGACGCCCCGAGACAGACGCGCCAGGTGTCCTCCAGTTATTCGCTATTGTTACCTTGTCTTTTGCTTGCGTGTTGCATCTTGCCATGTCATCATGTGCATTGCGTCTTCATGTTTTCAAAGCTTGCATCCGTCCGGGTTCCCCAGTTCCGTCCGTTGTCCGTTTTGAGCCCAACCACACTTGCAGGCGCCCGCGGCACGTCCAAAATATTATTTTATAAGTGGCCGGAAAATGTTCTCGGAATGGGTTGAAAGTTGGCATGCGGTCTTGTTATGTTGTAGCTAGACCGCTTGCCAAGTTTCATCGCATTCGGAGCTTGTTTGATAGTCCAACCGTTAAACTATAGCGGCATTATAACCGGTCATAATTCGGACTTTTTCGGTCTCCGGAAACAGTCGTCGGGCCTCTCTCTCTTCTCTTATCTCAGCTCGAGCCTTCTGCACAGCCCACTACCTCTCACCCACAGCCCACCTAGTTTTCCCCTTTGTCCGGAGCCGCAAGATCGCGATCCGAGGGTCCAAAAGCCCCCTAACCCTAACCCTTTTCCCTATATAAAAACACCCCTTCCAAATTTGGGCATCCCCTAGCCTCTACCTACCTTCTAGCCTTCCCCTCGGGCTCCCCACAGCCGCCAGCCACCTCCATCCTCGTTTTCAGCGTCGACGCACTCCCCCGCCGCCACTTGTAGCCGTGCCAGCCGGCAGCCGCGAGTGGTTGTGCCGCCGCCAGCCGTCCCCTATGGCCTCTCCAGCGCCGCCACGCGTCCTCCCTAAGCCCCACTTCACCACGGCCAGCCCGAGCCCACGCGGAGCCCGTCCAGGGCCGAGATGGGCCCCAGCCGCCACCGCCAGCCCAGTGCCCTAGCTCCCTCGCCTGCTCCAGCATGCGCGCCGCTGCCTCCGATCCGGATCGGGAGAGCCCCGATCCCTTCCCTCGCGTTCCTACCGTCTCCGCCGCCTGGGCTCCCGCCGGCGACCACCGCTGCCACGGTGAGCACCGACCTCGCCGTCCTTCTTCTCCCCTGCCTACCGAGCTCATCTCTCTCTCCCTCCCATTCTGCAAGATGCCATAGTGCCACCGGAGTCCATCGCTGACGCCAGGAACGGAGAGTCAGCTCCAGATCCGGCCTCTAGAGCTCGGCCTCAGCCTCCTCCTTGCCTCCTCGACCACCCGGCGACCCGCCTTGCCAAGCCGCCGCCACCATTGCCCTGCTCGGGCTCGAGCTGTACAGCGGCTCGATCCCCTGCCTCCCCTGCTTCATGGTCACGTTGACCAAGGCCCAGCCTCCCCTTGGCCCATCCGCGCAAACCCACCAGCCGTGCCAGATCCGCTAGTCCAGCCGGCCTGCAAAGGCCTGTGATGAGCAGCCCAGTTTTTCTCAGATTCAGCCCATAGTTGTTTTTCTCTATGCGTTGCGAATTTGTCCATTTATCCAGAAGACTACATATTTACAGGAACCCCCCTAGACTTCATGCATTTAATAACTCTCAAACCGTGCATCACATCTAAATAAATTATATATGTAACTTGACTAGAATTTCATCTAGTTTCATAATATGCCACTTACATGCATGTTTAAAATGTTTAAAATGTTGTTTGATTAAATTTGCTTAATTGCCATATTAAAATGATTTAATTCATATCTAAATAACCGTAGCTCCAAACTTAACAAACTTTATATGTAAATGGGGTAGAAAAATGCCTAGTTTAACATGGTGGCATCACTTTGCATGTTTAATAACTCTAAAATATGGTTTAGGTCAGAACGGTACCAAATCTAAAATATGCTCATGAGGTTTTCTCCGGACTTTTTGCTTGTTGTTCCGGCCTCATTTAAACTTGCCTAGATAGGTAGTTTTCATTTGCTTCACCTCTTGCCCTGTTTAACAACATTTAATATTGTTGGGTACATAAACGAGAGAGAACTAAATAATGGATGTGTTGTTTTCTTCAATATGCAACTCGTTGCATATTGAGCTCCACTTAATTTGTAGGATTGTTTGTGCATATTGCCATGCCATGCCTCATTAGACCGGACATGCATCATACTTGGTTGTGCATCATGCCATGCTTATGTGTTGGTTGTTTACTATGTTGTTTGCTTCTTTCCGGTGTCGCTTCTTCGGGTTGGTTCCGATAACGTCGCGTTTGTGAGGATTCGTTCGACTACGTCTGTTTGTCTTCTTCGTGGACTCGTTCTACTTCCTTGCGGGATCTCAGGAAAGATGACCATACCCTCGAAATCACTTCTATCTTTGCTTGCTAGTTGCTCGATCTATTGCTATGCTGCGATACCTACCACTTGCATATCATGCCTCCCATATTGCCATGTCGAGCCTCTAACCCACCCTTCCTAGCAAACCATTGTCTGGCTATGTTACCGCTTTGCTCAGCCCCTCTTATAGCGTTGCTAGTTGTAGGTGAAGATGAAGTTTGTTCCATGTTGGAACATGGATATGTTGGCATATCACAATATCTCTTATTTTAATTAATGCATCTATATACTTGGTAAAGGGTGGAAGGCTCGGTCTTATGCCTGCTGTTTTGTTCCACTCTTGCCGCCCTAGTTTCTGTCATACCGATGTTATGTTCCTTGATTCTGCGTTCCTTACACGGTTGGGTGTTATGGGGACCCCTTGACAGTTTGGTTTGAATAAAACTCCTCCAGCAAGGCCCAACCTTGGTTTTACCATTTGCCTCACCACCACCTACTTTTCCCTTGGGAGTCACACTCCCGAGGGTCATCTTTTTTTTAACCCCCCCCGGGGCCAGTGCTTGTCTAAGTGTTGGTCCGAACCGGGCAGCCTGCGGGGCCACCTCGGGGCAACTCGAGGGCTGGTTTTACTCGTAGCTTGACCTATCCGGTGTTGCCGTGAGAACAAGATATGTGTAGCTCCTATCGGGATTGTCGGCACATCGGGCGGCTTTGCTAGTCTTGTTTTACCATTGTCGAAATGTCTTGTAACCGGGATTCCGAGTCTGATCGGGTCTTCCTGGGAGAAGGAATATCCTTCATTGACTGTGAGAGCTTGTGATTGGCTAAGTTGGGACACCCCTGCAGGGTTTTGAACTTTCGAAATTCATGTCCGCGGTTATGGGCAGATGGGAATTTGTTAATATCCGGTTGTAGAGAACTTGACACTTCACTTAACTAAAATGAATCAACCTCGTGTGTAGCCGTGATGGTCTCTTCCTGGCGGGGTCCGGGAAGTGAACACGGGTCTTGTGTTATGCTTGAACGTAAGTAGTTTCAGGATCACTTCTTGATCATTTATAGCTTCTCGGTCGTGCTTTGCTTCTCTTCTCGCTCTCTTTTGCGTAAGTTAGCCACCATATATGTTTAGTGCCTGCTGCAGCTCCACCTCATTACCCTATCTACCCACAAGCTTAAATAGTCTTGATCTCGCGGGTGTGACATTGCTCAGTCCTCGTGACTCACAGATACTTCCAAACAGTTGCAGGTGCCGATGATACCAGTGCAGGTGATGCAACTTGAGCTCAAGTGGGAGCTCAATGAAGATCGTGTTTGTTGTGTTGTTTTCTTTTCCTGTTGATCAGTAGTGAAGCCCAGTTGGGACGATCGGGGATCTAGCATTTGGGGTTTTATTCTTTTATTTTGGTTCTGTAGTCAGACCTTGATTGTATTATGGATGATGTATGTTTACCATGTATTTGTGTGAAGTGGCGATTGTTAGCCAACTATTTATCCCTTTCTTATTCAGTACATGGGATGTGTGAAGATTACCCCTCTTGCAACAAGCCTACCATGCGTCTATGCCTCTAAGTCGTGCCCCGACACGTGGGAGATATAGCCGCATCGGGGGTGTTACACATATATAATATCACTAAGGAAAGAAGTCACCTCGGTCTCGAGAGCTCTAGCTCTAGCTCGTGTCATAGTTCCTCTTGGCTCTTGATGAGATGATGGTAGTTCCATGGGGATGACCGTAGGATTCTCCGCATCAATTTATACTGGTTCAGCCCTTCGTAGCAAGGTAAAGGCTTACTCTAGTTTGGGGGTTGTATTGCTTGGTTTCGATTACCAAGGAGTGAATCCACTTGACCTAGTTCTCGACTTGTTATTTCTTGAGTTAACCCACCGCCGGGTCACCCCTTTATATACATAGGTTGATTCCCGGCGGCTTACAGAGTCCCGGCCGGCTCATACACAACGTGTTTGTCTCGGTGACTAACGAAGTTTGCCTTACAATACAAGTTACACATATGGCGGTTCATCCTCTTGGGCCTCAAATTGCCTCTGGGTCTTGGGCCTTCAATGGGCTTCCGTCATGACCCACCATCTTCGTATTTAATTCGTCCGTGGTATGACCCGGCCCCTCCTGTGCGGGTTATACCTAATAGTTATATCCCCAACATTACGCCCCAGGTTGATTTGAACTTGTTCACATCAATCTTCAATGCTTGACTTGTCAAAATCTTGCATCGTCCATTTTATGAATTTGTTGTAACCCGCCATGACGTCAGGTCACAGAATCATATTAACCCACCATGACGTCATCCCACATTAATTTCGCACGAAGCCCAGAATATCCTAACAGATCCTTATCTTTTAATGAACATCCCAAAAAATCGAGGCGTCCACATAACCATATGATGATTTCGGCCTCCTCGATTCCCGTACATGGCGTTTATCCGTCCTCTTATAAATAGGGATGGGGGTCCTTTTCATTTTCCCCCTTGCCTCCTTGTCATCATCTTCCTCTTGTGACTCCTCTGCAGACCGAGCTCCGTCAACACCAACCTCCGTCCGCTGCACCAACTCAGGCCACTACATCAACCTGACTGGACAAGAGAACGCCGGCGCGCCACCGCTGTCCATCAGCATCCGTAAGTGCACTAGGGTTTGTTTAGTTCTTCGGTGTTCTTCGTTGTTCTTCGCCAACCCTCCATAGCGCGCTCATTTTAATCTAAAAATAGTGTTGAAGGTGCGCGAATGTTTTTTGACACCCCCTCTACTTCATAGGAATCGCCCTTTTTACAAACAACTTCCTCCGCTGTCACAACCTTTAGGTTTAGAATTTATTTTCCTTTTCCAAACTACAGCAGATCCAAAATTATAGAATCAATCTATAGAATCTTGTTTGTCCAGCACTTAGCCAAATATTCACTGATAAATCAAAAGTATCATAATTGTCATGGCGGCTTAAGTCATAAACCGTGACTCGCCATATAACATTAGGCCCCATTGAGCCGCCAGCATGTGCTTCATAACCTATATAACCTGGCAATATTTTCTCCTGTACTTCACAATGTCAAAAGCAAAATCCGTCACCTCGGGTTTAGAACTATTGTAGATCGATAGCCATTAGTCCTTCAGGCAGTTTAAACAATAATTTGTAACCCGCCAGGTGCCTGCCAGTTTAACTTCGCACTGCTTTTTAAATCACCAACTCAATGTTGATATAACCTAGCTATACTTTACCGGTCTAATCACATCTTAAGTCGTCTTTTTAGGCCGTGCACCCCAGTCATGACTAAGACAGTTACGTCGTGCGACTGGGTCCCTTCTATCGTCACAGAACAAATGCTTCAAGAATATGTCAAAATCGGCTTCTTGCCAGTGAAAAATGTCATTCACTGGCGTGCTCCAAACCCAGACGAAGTTAGACCTCAGCCATAAGATAACGAGATAATTGTTTTTATTGATCACATGAACCAGGGTTTCTCACCGCCCGGGTCAAAATTCTTCCGTGATGTTCTGCATTTCTTTCAACTTCATCCTCAAGACATCAGACCCAATTCCGTCTCAAATATCTACAATTTCCAAGTCTTCTGTGAAGTATATCTTCAAGAGGAGCCTAGCGTTGAACTCTTTAGAGAATATTTTTACCTGAACCTCCAGAACGAGTTCACCGATGGACCCACCTTAGAGCTTGGTGGAGTCTCAATTCAATGGCGGAGAGATGCCATTTTTCCTTATGCTCAGCTTCCAAGTCATCCCAAGGATTGGAATCAGACCTGGTTCTATTGTCTAGACACTTCTCCTGCTCATGAGAACCCCCTGACGGGTTTTCATGAACACCGGCTCAGCCTGAGGCATCCTCTCCCCGAATGGCTTACAACTGCTGAACGAGCCAAACTTGTGCCTACCTTTTCAAAGGTTAGAGCACTGCTGGGAAAGGGTTGACTGGTGTTGACTTGGTCTGCTGCTGGGTAGCCTGGAGGATTATACCTTTGAGCCGCTGACCCAGCTTAATGTGTACCTACACGGGCGATGTCAAAACTCCACTGTGCCACTGCGAGACGCATTTAACTGACAGCGTGATCAATGAGATTACAAAAACCCTTCTCAATGAAAACTTGGAGAGCTACAGCAAAGTGGGGTTGAATCCCTTCTGCACACTCAACCCGCCACTGGATGTAAGTCTCTCCGGTTCATTTATTTCTCTTTATTGTTCTTATGCGCTGCAAATCTCCCACCTTCTTGTAATTTGTGTAGGCTGGATCTGCCTTTTGGAAAAAGAAGTATGGCGAGAAGGAAGCCAAGAAAGCCAGGGCTAAAACTAAACCTAAAGAAGAATAAGAAGAAATCAACTGCCTCTGATATGCTGAACTTGGATGAGGAGGATGAGTCGGAGGTAGACATTGATTCCCTTGGCTCTTTTTTCAATTATCTTATTGACACTGATTGCTATCAAAATGACGTGGAAACCAACCAGGCGGGTGATGAAGAGGTAACTATTATTTCCTCCGACTTAGAGCCTTTGCGAAAGCAGAAAATTCGACAAGTGACCCGGAAAGTAAGGTTTTCTCACCCTTTAGCTTACTTGGATCCTAACTTTATTTTGAAGCACAACAACAAGAGAACCCACAGACTCGGACCAGCAGAGGCGTAGAGCTTTCTCCGTGTTACCCAACACACCAGCCCCACGCAAATGCCGAAACAAGGTGCTTCAGAATTCCAACTTTTTTATCCCAAGGCGGGTCTTATTCACCGACCACTTAATCCCTCTAACTCAAATTATCAGGGGACTTCTCACTCTTCTTCTGGCGATTCATCTCAGACCCAGCTTCCGGCTTTCAACACCGCCCCTGGGTAAATACTTTATCTTTGTTTTTTCACATCTTGGCACATCTACTGACATTGCCTCTTTTCCGCAGTGGGATGGCAAAGCCTAGCAAGAAGGCAAAAAATAATAAATAGGTCGAAGACCCGAAAATTCGTGAGACGGAGAAGCAAGCGTCGGTGTCTGAGGCTTCTGTGCAACACTCGAAGGAGCTTGCTGATGACCCGCCACTAGATAATCCTGGCGCCTCCACTCATCATACAATTATCGGCCCTTTGGGTGGTAAACCGCCAAGCCCAATCAAGCCTTCAGAGCCAAATACTGAAGAAGTTCTGATCACCGGTACTGGCTTCCATGAACCGGGGAATCCCACTGTCCTGGCAAAACACTTTGCCAAAGAAGAATTGGTTGAGAAATGCAAAGTCAAGTTTGACATGGCCAATTATTCTAATTTGAGCACCAGTGAAGTACTCTCCAGCTACCTCAGCCAAGTGTACAGTAGTCGTGATCTTGAGATTGATATGGTCAAACAAATGCATCAGAAATATGAGGTACAATTTTTTTTCGCCTTCTTAAGATATACTCCTTCAGCCCCCAAGTCTACTGAATATGATAGAATTGAATATGTTGTAGACTTTTGGATAGCCTTATATATATCAAAGTCAAAATCGGTAGCCCCCAAGGGCCGGCTTAAACTATCAAGTTAAGTCGGGGCTTCAGATAGTAATGATCAACTTTGCACCTATAGCCCCCAAGGGCCGGTTTAATCACCATGAATAAGCTGGGACTTATCACCGTTATTGTGAATGAAATCTCACCATATAACCCTCACAGGCCAGATTATCTTTGAAAAAAGATGAACCGGATTTGTCTGTCACTGCTTCATAAAAGAAACTTTCTACACCCATTAGCCCCCAAGTGCCAAGTGCTATTGCTTGCAAAGGGCTTGGGACTTTTTCTGAATATATACTGTGACACAACTGTTGACAATTATTTAACCTTTTACTTACATGAAGTCTCAGCTCAATATCAATCACAATTGGCGGATTTAAAAAATCGTCTTGAACTACAAGAAGCTGAGACCCGGAAAGCTGACTCCAAGTTCAAATTCATCTTGGATGAAGAAGAAAAGCTTAAAACTGGGTTTAACACCGAGAAAGCCGCCTGGGTTGAAGAAAAGACTGTCCTGGTACATAGAGCCAAAAATGTTGAAGCCTCTTTGCAAGAGGTCACCGTAGAACTTATCGGCTTAAAGCGTCATATCACACAGATGACCTCCGCCATTTTTGGCAAGTAAGACTTAAATATTGTAATGAATTTTCACACTCCACTTTGTAAGCCGCCTGGTGATTTAACCACATTATGTTATGCAGGCCCCATGAGCAGCAATCTTGGTCAAGAGATGCTAATAAAGCTCAAGGTGGTTTACACGCTGGTGGAACAATTATATACTAGTGCTTAGCGCACAATAGCCACCATCTCACCAACCAATCAAGCATCATCCCTTCTCAGTGATGTTCTAAGCAAACTTTTTGTCTTGCCCGCAATAATTGAAGAAATCAGGCGGTCAGCTACTAGAGCCGGTGCCACTATGACTTTAAGCTGGGCTAAGGCATGGCATGCAAAATTAGACCTGGCTGAGCTAGCTACAGGCTGCCCCAGCTTCAAAGAGGATGGGTCTCCCTTTGAGAAGTAGGATTTTGCTTCATGCGTGAAAGAGATGCGTCCATTGGTGAGCCTTATTACCGAAGAATAGATCTGTCGAGATATCAGGCGGCTTATACAGCGGGCAATCAGAAGATGCTAACGCTGGCTTACAAAATTGTAGATCTCATCCCTCCAATCTATAAGCATACTTTTGCTCCTAAAATAGCTCTGTCTGAGCTTATCGATGATGAAGCTGAATTTCAAGCCTTTACTGGCATCAATTGGTCATCACCTAACTTCCAGACGAAGAAGAAGAACCGGTGTAGGATGACCCGGAAGCCTCAACCCGCCAAGACCAGGAAAATTAATCCACTGGACGGCTCATAATCTGCCTCTTCAGACGTTGCTTAAAAACCACTTAATCATTTGGGCTCGTGGAGCCATGTAATAGACTAGTAAAACAATGATATCTCGTGCCATCGTGCACGTTTTATCCTTTGGAAAAGTGATGGTACTTGTTCTTTTGCCGTGAAAGATTATGGAAAGTAGATCATGTTATCCCATAATGCATCTGCACATATTGAAGAAAAAAAATTCCCTGGCGGTTTTCGTCAGGGCGGGTCATAACATCCGACGTGATATGTCCTGGTGACTTCAAGTCTATAATCAGGGCGGTTTGAAAAAACCAAATACTTATTCACATATGATATCATACATGTAGACCAATAGCATATCGGTGCTGTAAATATGTAAGTTTGCAAGCCGGAAGCTTGACATAAATCCAGAAGAGTGCAGCTCAATTCTGTTTTTGAAAATTTTCATTTTTATCCCATAAGTCGGCTCTCATGTGACATAAATTCGTTGTTTTAACCTTAACCAGTTCACGGCCTTATTGAAAAGTGTAACTGGCAAGAGTACAAACGGGCCACATAGCGGAGAGACTGCGACAACGCGTGAGTTTGTCCTAGCTCTCTGTAAGCCGACTCTCACATGACAAAGGCCGCCGTGTTAACATTGACAAGTTTAGGGTCTTACTAAAAGAGTAACTGTCAAGAGTACGGCGGGTCACCTAGCAGAGTAGAATCAAGAAAAAGGCAGGTTTAACTCAATGTTCGGTTTGGAAACTGGATCACATGGGTGTGAATAGCTATGCTCGGGGAGCAGCAAGCCCCCATGTGACCAATAAGGTGGCCGGAGGCCGGATCAAGATGGGTGGGCGAGCTATGTTCATTGAACAGGAAGCCCCCAAATGTCCAACAAGTTGGCCGGAGGCTGGATCAAGATGGGTGAGCGAGCTACGTTCATTGGATAGGAAGCCCCCAAATGTGTAATAAGGTGGCCGGAGGCAGGATCAAGATGGGTGAGCGAGCTATGTTCATTGAACAGGAAGCCCCCAAATGTCCAATAAGGTGGCCGGAGGTTGGATCAAGATGGGTGAGAGAGCTATGTTCATTGAAAAGGAAGCCCCCAAATGTCCAATAAATCGGCTTGAGAACCGGATCTCATGGGTGTGAACAGCTATGCTCAATGAGCAGGAAGCCCCCATGAGACCAATGAATCAGGGAACAAAGACTCAATTTTGCTGGAAACTGAAATGGCAGAGGCCCCGAATTCTCAGGGGTGCCGGCTTTATTAAACTGAATCATAATATATACAATGGTCTAAATATGTACATCACAAGAGCTGGTGGCTCAGGTGTAATAAGGACGAAGATGAGCAATATTCCATGGCCGGTGGGTCTCCTCCTCCGATGTGCGTGAGTCCTTGTGGTCTCAAACATCGATAAGGTAGTACGACCCGTTGTTCAGGTTTTTGCTGACCACAAAGGGCCCTTCCCAAGGTGGGGATAACTTGTGCATGTCAGTTTGATCCTGGATGAGCCGGAGCACCAAATATCCTTCTTGAAAGGTCCTGGTTTTAACTCAGCGGCTATGATAACGACGCATATCTTGTTGGTAAATCATCGAACGAGACGCCGCGAGGTAACGCTCCTCATCCAACAGGTCAAGAGCATCCTGACGTGATTTTTCATTATCAGCTTCAACATAAGCCGCCACACAGGGCGAGTCATGACGGATGTCACTAGGGAGAACCGCCTCTGCTCCGTAAACCATGAAGAAAAGGCGTGTAACTCGTAGATCTGTTGGGGTAGTATTGATACTCCATAGCACTGAAGGTAACTCCTCCACCCAACAACCCGGTGTCCTCTGCAAAGGGACCATAAGTCGCGGTTTTATGCCTCTCAAAATTTCTTTATTGGCTCTTTTAGCTTGGCCATTGGACTGGGGGTGAGCCACTGATAACACGTCAACACGAATATGCTCTCGTTGACAGAATTCTTTCATATCACCTTTAGATAGATTAGTGCCATTGTCAGTTATAATGTTGTGAGGGTAGCCAAAACGGGAAATCACCTTTTTGGTGAATTGAACCTCCGTCACCGCGTCACACTTACTGACCGGCTCTGCCTCAACCCACTTAGTGAATTTGTCAACTGCCAGTGAGGGAGTCCTGGATTAAGGGGTCTCCGGATAGCCGGACTATATCCTTTGGCCGGACTGTTGGACTATGATGATACAAGATTGAAGACTTCGTTCCGTGTCCGGATGGGACTTTCCTTGGCGTGGAAGGCAAGCTTGGGAATACGGATATGTAGATCTCCTCCCTTTTAACCGACTCTGTGTAACCCTAGCCCCCTCCGGTGTCTATATAAACTGGAGGGTTTAGTCCATAGGACAACACACAATCATACCATAGGCTAGCTTCTAGGGTTTAGCCTCTACGATCTCGTGGTAGATCAACTCTTGTAATACTCATATCATCAAGATCAATCAAGCAGGACGTAGGGTATTACCTCCATCAAGAGGGCCCAAACCTGGGTAAAGATCGTGTCCCCTGCCTCCGGTTACCATCCGCCTTAGACGCACAGTTCGGGACCCCCTACCCAAGATCCACCGGTTTTGACACCGACATTGGTGCTTTCATTGAGAGTTCCACTGTGCCCACCGTTAGGCTTGATGGCTCGTTCGATCATCGGTAATGATGCGATCCAAGGTTAGGTTTTCCTCCCCGGACAGATCTTCGTATTCGGCGGCTTTGCACTGCGGACCAACTCGCTTGGCCATCTGGAGCAGACCGAGGGCTACGCCCTGGCCATCAGGTCAGGTCCGGAAACTTAAACTACACTGCCGACATCCGCGGAGACTTGATCTTCGACGGATTTGAGCCCATGTCAGGTGCACTGCACAATCACGACAAGCATGATGTAACTCTGCCGTCGGACAGTATTTGGGAAATCACACCTGCAACTACTCCAGCCTTCAATTCGGAGCAAATTGCGCCATCCGAGGACGGGTGGATAGTCCCCGCCATGGAGGCCGCACTCTCAGTGGCGATAGGGCCGGATACTGACTTCAGCCCTTACGAGAGCCGTGTTGCCGAACCATTGGGTTCATCTCCGGCCACGGACTCCGAGCCGCCTGCGCCCATGCCTATCGAATCCGATTGGGCACCAATCATGGAGTTCACCTCCGCGGATATCTTTCAGCACTCACCTTTCGGCGACGTGCTAAATTCATTAAGGTCTCTCTCCTTGTCAGGAGAACCTTGGCCAAACTATGTCTGGCTAGAATGGGATGCGGATAACCAAGAAATTCGCTCAACACCCACCACCCACTTAGTAGCCATAGTCGACAATTTAACCAACATGCTCAACTTCGACTCCGAAGACATCAACGGTATGGACGACGATGCAGGAGACAAACAGGAACCACTGCCGACAGGGCGCTGGACCGCCACCTCATCATATGATATATACATGGTGGACACCCCCAAAGAAGGCAATGGCAACGAGACAGCGGAGGATGACCCCTCCAAGAAGCAACCCAAGCGCCGACGTCAGCGGCGCCGCTCTAAGTCCCGCCATAGCAAAAGTAGTGATACCGGCACAAGAGACAGTAAGACTCCGGATAGTGCCGAAGACAACAATCCCCTCCAGCTGGTCGTTGCACGTAGTTCTGATTTTGATCAACCTCATCCTCGTAATCTCCCACATAATCATCCTTCTTGTCATCCGCAGCAGGAGCCATAGAAGCATCAATAGCAGCACCAACAGTTTGGCCAGGCGCAAGAGGGACACGGCTCGCTCGTCGGAGGGTTGTTTCATGACGTGGAGGTAGTCGTTGTCGTTGTCGTCATTGTCGTCGTCGTCGTCGTTGTTGTTGTTGTTGTTGTTGTTGTTGTTGTTATTGTTGTTGTTGTTGCAGAGGTGCGTTAGGTTTGGCCGGTGGTGGTGGTGGAAGATGCGTGAGCAATTCATTAAACTTGTTATCGAGCTTTGTTTCGAACGTCTTCTCCATGCCATGTATCTTCTCCATGGCCTCTTCAAATCTGTTTAGCACATCTTGCACCTGTCCACTCATCATTTGCTGAAATTTATCATGCAACTCCTTATTCGTCATGTTCTCCCAGCCAGTCTCATCGACTTGTGATCCTTCCATGGTCAGCAACAATAGAAACACACAAGAATATGATCCTACAGACTACTAGAAAATGGTGGTGGAGTGTGTCACAAATCCGTCAAGCAAATCTCAAATTCTTACCAGTTCTTACCCAGCAGCAGGCGGTGATCGACAACCGATGTAGTCAAAACTCCCAAAGCTTGGATAGAGCGATTACCAGGGAGAATCAAACACACGAGGTAGATTTATGTGGAGCTAGGAAGGCTTAGGATATGGTGGCAAAAAGATTAGCAATAATCAATTCAGAGATGCAAAGTTGAATAAACAATCAACGACGGTATTGTGCTGGTCCTAGGCTAGACTGTGCTAGAGACGTGAGGCTAGAACACTAACAAAATCATGGCGCTGCACATAAACAAGGGAAAAGCACACTCTAGAATTTTATTTTATTTTCGCTTTTTTTGGCGCTCCTCTTTTTTTTGCGAAAAATAACTATAATGGCGAGTGTCTCAAAACTCTTCCCAGGTCAAACTGATAAGATGGGCACGATTTTTTTTTAATTTTTTTCGAAAATCAGGGCAGCGACAACAAAAGTGCGGCAAAAAATCGCTATGATGGCACATGGCTCAAAGGACTCAGAAAAGCCTAAAAATAGGATAGGGAAAAAATATTTTTGCCTGCGAATTGGCCTAAAAACTGCCCTGGGGTCTCCAGACTCTTTTTTTTCGAAACCTACTCAGCCAGGAAACACAAATCGGAAATTATCGGAAATTATACGGATCTCGAAAACAAACCTAATATGAAAGGACTCGGATTGGTGGTGGATATATGGTGGTAGGATATGGCAGCGGTGGCGGTATATGGATACGGATTGGTGGTGGTATATGGATACGGATTGGTTGTGGTATATGGATACGGATTGGTAATGGTATATGGAGACGGATCGATGGCGGATAAGAGGTGGTGGTAGATGGCAGGGGCGATGATGACGGTGCAGCCGCAGCGTGACAACTTATGACCAGAACTCAAAACTCTAGAAGTTTAGACTCTAAGACCATCAACTAGACACGACAATGCAACCGCAAATTCAACAAAGAAAGATATTGAAAAGACTATGCAAAGGCTCAGACTGGTTCGGATACGATGAACTAACCCTAATTTTTTGGCTTTTTCGTGGACTGTAGGTATGAAGAACAGACTCGATCTAAACTACAAAAAAATGTAAATCTCACCGAGCAACCTGGAAATCTGATACCACTTGATAAAGGCAAAGGTGTCCCGTCTTTCGATGAGATGGTGGCTATCGTTTTGGAGGAAATCGACTTCGACGATCCGACTACGAACGTGCGAGGACATCGCGCCTTAGCAATCACTAAACCAACTCCGAGAGGTTATTGACCACACCGGAGCACGATTAACCTAACCATGAAGGTCTGTTTCCTGTAGGCAAACAAACAACAAGCAAGAAACTAATATTGCAATCTGGATATTGCGAATATAAGAGGAAAGCTTTATTGATCAAGGTGGGGTTCTGTGATGCCTTTGTCTGGTCATTGAACTCAAACGAAGTACGCGAAGTTGCAGCTATGGTGAACTTTAATCTAAACAAAACCCAAAGTACAAACGACGCCCTAAGGGCTGTATATATGGAGGAAGAGGGGGGAATTTCGTGGCCCTTGGAGGAGGGGTCCGAAACCAACCCTAACTCTTTTTTCCCCACACATACGGACTCTAAAAATAGCCTATACTTAAGTATTTTGAAAATACATGGGCCTGGCCCAATAATAAGGTGACACAACACCTAGAATAGCCTCTGGACGAAAATTATGAAGTGGCATCTTGTATAATTCATCCAAGGCTTCATGCACACCTTATGGTGGCTTGAAAGTCCTGAAATCATCACTTGTAACTCCATTCTTGATCCCCTTGCGCATGCCATCATCTCCATGCTTGGTCTTGCTCCAGTGTCCATCCCTCTTATCCATGCCAGGCCCTTCATTTGTAAGCAAAACAAATGTATCCAATTTAGGTAGCATCATATTCTCATGAACATTAGAATCATTACCAAGAAATGAAAGTACATGATAATTTAATTGGCGTGCGCGAGCTCTAGTAATTGATCCAGTATGTATAGCAGCAGGGGATGTGGGTGTAATAATGGTATTGATGTCCTCATCAATGAGTGTGCATTCCTATTTTGGATCCATATTAGCACTAATACCGAACTGCTTGGATGAGTCGCCAGGAACAAATTCAACCAGTTTAGTGTCATCTGCCGACTTAAACTTTAATAGCGGGTCATGCTCTGTGGTTGGCTTCTTCAAAGGTGTCATATCTGTCGGGTCAACATTATCTATGTAAAACATCAATTCCTCTGTTGCACACACAGAATTCATAATAAGCAACATCGCCTTCTTCACATTCTAAGGTTATCTTCATGTTCCCATGCACTGTGATGGTACCCTTATAACCCGGCATCTTAAGCTGCAGATAAACATAACAAGGTCTTGCCATAAACTTAGCATAAGACAGCCGCCCAAACAAAGCATGTGTTGAGACCTGATTTTGGCACAATGCAAAATGCAATAGAGATGGACCCAAGTGATAAGGTATTTTACATGAGAAACGTCACATTGCCGAGTGGGATTGTCATGTTTAGGTGTCTTGAGTGCTTTTTGGTCGATTATGCTTCCAACACAATCTCAGATGGAAAACTATCCAACACGAATCGTCTTCGTCTCGTCGAATCGATTGATTTTCATATAAAAATTGTCTCAATCCGAGTTCATATGCAAAAGTTAGAGCTATCTGAGTGCAGCCCTGTCAAGAGGCAAAATATGACGCGCCCCATCAGACACATGTCTGATGGGTGTCTGATGCAATGCGTGAATGATTGGCTCTTCAAGATGGCCTCAAATCGAAAAACGTTCAACATGAAAGTTGTTCGTCTCGTCGAAACAAGTAAAAATGCTTTTGGGCGCATTGTCATCCGAGGTCATTTACTACCACAAAAAAACCCACAATATGCAGCTAGTTTTAACCCTTTTGGAAAGATTGCCGGGCAAAAAGCTTGCCGGGTGAAAATCTTGCCGGGCAAAGACCTTGCCGGGGAGGAAAGCTTGCCGGGGGAAAATCTTGCTGGGCGAAGACCTTGCCGGGGCTGAAAAGCTTGCCGGGAAAAAGCTTGCTGGGGTGGAAACTGTCAAGGCCAATCCGACCAGAAGCTGAAGATGGGCTCAAATGATTATCTAGATGGACTCAGATGAAGAAGTGATCGACATGAAAGTTATTCATAACATCGAAACGGTCAACTTTGCTTTTGGAGTCATCATCATCCGACGTAGTATACGACCTGCAGAGACGCTACAAGAGTCGGACGGTCCAGTCAGCTATATGACCGAGTCCGACTCGAAATTAAAAATGACCCCGTGGAGTATTCAAGATGGCCTTATTTGGAAAAGTGATCAACATACGGATTGTTGGCCTCATTGTAGCGTACAAAATTGATATTTTAACCGTCTCCATCTGAAGTCATATGCAGATTCCACGGCCAGCGCAAGGAGCAAGACAGAAGATTGGATCAGATTCGGGCTGAATCCAAGTGGGACCAGAACTAGGACTCTAGGTCGTGAATTGATGTAATTTTCTTGTAAGAAAAGTCTAGATGAATCCTTTGCTTGTACGGGAAGTCCAGCCACCTCTTATATATGTTGGGGGTGATGGCCGATTGAACAACACACAATCGAACAAATCAATATACTATTTTTTTCATCTACGTTTTTTCTCTCCACCGTGTTTCTCTCTCTTTCTTTGCTGTTCTTCGTGTTTGAGAGCTGCGAATCCCGAGGCTCTAGGGGCGAGCGAGTCGACCTAGAGCAGCCCATAGCCGCCGCACTCCCTGACGGGGTCCCTCCCGGGGTTGTGCGGTTTTCGGGTCTGCAAAAGTGCCCGTCGACTGTCTTGCGTATCGCGCTGTCAGTCGGGTCTCCTTCGACGTGAGCTGCGGTGCATCACCCCCGGCGTCGAGGGTACACGTGACGTGTTTGTGTGTCATCACACTTTTTGGTGACTCCTCTGGGGATCAGAAGATCAATCATCATCATCCGCCATGTCCGATCTTCCCAAGCCATCTGAGGTAGACGCCGATAACATCATTAAGCACAGTCTTGATGAGATATCGGCTGATGATCACCAAATCTATGAGGAGTACAAGAAGGCACGCGAAGAGAAGGATTTGCAGGAGTTCCATGCAAAATTCAAGAAGGGTCGCCAAGGCAACATCACTCCGATTGAAGAAATCAAGTTCCCTCCTCTTCAAGCCGAGCAAGTTAAACCCGCTGTGAGTACTACCTTTTCTCCTGAGCAGTGGGCTGAGATTGAGAGTCGTATTGCCGATGGTAACAATCTGGTCTATCAAACTTTCATAGAAAATACTAATGCTCAGAAAAATATATCTCAATCATCTAGTGGTAATGATGGTGTAGCTGCTAGTGTGCAAAACCCTAATCTGGCTTTACCTATCTCATCGGAGCCTCCCACGCCGATGACTTATTATCCTACTCAAACAAATCAGATTGTGACTGCACCCATTAATCCTATTATGAGCATGCCAGGTTCGGTGGCAACGCTGAACCAAACCCTACCTACAGCTACAGCCACTCGGCCATTACTGAACTATAGTTCGACGTACATGCCACAATTTCTACCTACAACTAGTAACCCTACTCCTTCTATGCCACTGCCACAAGATGCATCGTCCACTATAGATGATGGTCTAGCTAATCTTAGAGAGGAGATGGCTAAGATGCTTCGAGAAAAGTTTGGAGTTGAGTTACCTCGGAATCGGATTTACCAAAAGCCGTACCCCGAGTACTTTGATGCCATCCAGTGCCCTCCGGGATATAAGATTCTAGATTTTGTTAAGTTCAATGGAGAGGGCACAAAAACCACATGGGAGCATGTTAGTCAATAATTGGCACAATTGGGTGAGGCAGGTTCATTGAATGAATTGAAAGTGTGTTTATTTCCTTTATCATTAACTGGTACCGCATTTTCATGGTTTTCTTCTTTACCCCATGGTTCCATTCGGGTTTGGTCGTAGCTAGAGCAGAAGTTTCATGATCACTTTTATAGCAGCGATAACGAACTCAAGTTGTCACATCTCACATCGGTTAAACAGAAGCATGATGAATCGGTCTCCGATTACGTCAAGAGATTCAGAGAAACAAAAAACCGGTGTTTTAGTTTGGTGATAACCGAGAGAGACTTGGCAGACCTAGTGCTGAGTGGTTTGAGAACTCCCATTAGAGAAAAGCTAGAAGGCTATGAGTTCTTAAATATCAAACAAGTCTTACAAAGGGCTTTGACTCAGGAAAGCCGAAGCAAAGACCTCAAAGAAGTGCATAGATACAAAACCGATCGTCCAAAGATGAATATGGTGGAATATGACAGTGATCAATCGGACGATGAGGGTGATGTTTTTGCTACTGAATTTGTTTGGCCATCTAAGGCCAAACCCTTTACTTGCAATGATCTGAAACCGATTCATAAGAATCGTGATGAAGATATGAAGTTTACTTTTAACATTGCTAAGTGTGATAGAATATTTGATGCTTTGCTGCAGGGTAAGATTATTAGAATATCTCATACTTTACCACCGTTTGAAGGAGCTAAAATGGTGTGCTTATTGCAAGTATCATAATTCTTTTTCTCATCCTACTAACGATTGCAATGTTTTTCGACGACAGATACAATCGGCCATTAATGACGGACGATTGAACTTTTCTGAGATGTAAGTTGATAAACAACCTTTTCCAATGAATACCATGGATTTGGAGGGGAAGAAGCTACTCATTCGGCCGGAGGTAGCCGAATCTGCTAATAAAGCTAATGTCATTGTTGGTGAGCCCAGGAAAGACAAGGAGGACAATAAGGTCTTGGGGAGACAGGTTGTGCTTGACAAGCAACCCGGTGGCAAGGAGATAATAAAAATCACCATTAAGAATCCTACACTCGGGGGGCAACCGCAAGTGCAAGAAAATACTCGTGTTAAATTTGTCAAGCCCAAGAGTCCAGAAGTTGGCAAGTGGAAGACGAATGAAGCTAAAGTGCAGCGCAAGAAAATCAAGCCAACTTTTGATATGTTGCTGTCCAAGTATGCCAATCATGCAGTCGGTTCTAGCTCCAACCGGTCATCAAATCTGAAGCGCTCAAGGTCACCTCCTCGGGAAGAATTTCAGCATCATGCAAGGCCATATGGGTCGTGGACGTTGGGACCATGGGTGCCGCCACCCCCCTATATGCCATACTACATAGGAGACTTCAATGGAGGATGGTGGCAGCCCCCAATGGCCCCTTATGCTTTTCATCCGGGTTGGGTAGAACAAAGGAGGTTTGTTCATGAGAGACTTTCTTCCCACACGAGGCCGTTTGAACAATAATGTCACTCGACCAGTGCAAGATAATCAGAAAAGGGTCGACAAGCAAGAATGGCGTGTTAAGTCGCCAAGTGCTGCAACAGTCGAGTCAAGCAAAGGCAAGGAAAAAATCAGTGCCGACTCAATTATCTTGGGCACCGAAACATTCACCATACAGCAGCCGATTGTGCATGGCAATCCGACTGAGCCGATACTTGCTATCGCGCCAAAGCACTCGGCTAATGACCATGAAGCAAGCACCAGCCAAGTAAAGACGAGAGATCCTAAGTACACTCAGCTAAAGTGGTGTCCTCCAGGGCTAACAAAGATACAAAAGAGGAAATTACAGAGGTTAAGGAGTCAAGAGATGATAGAACAAGAGGCCGAGAAGCAAAGGGATAAGTTCTTCAATGACACTCGATCCATGTTACCTGCAAAGCGAGTGTGGAGGCCTAAACAAGTACAAGGTACGGTGGCTTCTACATCTATCACGGCAGCGCCGACACCACTAAAGGAGGACGATGCGACAGTTATTGCATCATCTTCGACACTTCTTACTTCTCCTTCACTCGAACCGATTTCAGAATCGGTGGATGCACTTGAAGAAGAGGATGATATGTTGTATTATGAGTCTACCCCGATTCATGAAGGTATGAATATCAATATGGTATACTACTTACCTGCTGAGTTTCGTGCTGTAGATGAGGAAGGGGAGGTGGCTCAGCTGGATTTTGGCCCTAAAAACGCAATATTCGAGAAGCCAAAAGACCCAATAACGCATCTGAAGCCATTATATCTCAGAGGTCATATCAATGGGTCACCGCTCACTCGAATGCTTGTTGACGGTGGGGCCGTGGTGAATCTTATGCCGTATTCGGTCTTCAAAAAATTGGGGCTACATGATGAAGGGTTGATAAAGACCAACATGGTGCTCAATGGATTTGAAGGCAAAGAGAAAACTGAAGCCAAAGGTGTGATGTATGTGGAGCTCACGGTGGGAAGTAAAACTTTGGCTACCGCATTCTTTGTCGCCGAGGTGCAAGGTAACTACAATGTCATACTAGGCCGTGATTGGGTTCATGCGAACCAGTGCGTGCCATCCACTATGCACCGGTTTTTGATCCAGTGGGTTGATGATGAAGTGGAGGTGATTCATGCGGATAACTCAGCCTGTGTTGCTTTGGTCGATGCATCGGTGGATTGGCAACACCCCAATGCTACTTGCTTGACGGGGCGTGACTTGTCAGAGTTCGATTTTCTCAGCGCGACCAAAAATGGTTTCGTTCCCGTCTCTTTAAAGCCGACTGAATGCAATCAGATCCAAGGTATGATATGTTTAAATGGATTCTAGTTCCGAGTGGTTACAGAAACGTCTTGTAAAAGATCGGTCCAGCGAGGACGATATGTATGAGTCTATAGAGGAGTTAGATGACATGGATAAACTTGGACGAGGTTTTACATCGGCCGATCCATTAGAAGAGATAGATATTGGAGATGGTTCAGTCACTCGGCCGACGTTTGTAAACAAAAATTTGAGAGCCGATTGTAAAGCTAAGTTAATCGAGCTATTCAAAGAATATGTTTGTTGCTTTGCATGGGATTATCATGAGATGCCAGGTTTAAGCCGAGAGCTAGTGGAGCATCCGTTGCCTATAAAGGCCAGTTTTAGACCTTACAAACAATCGGCCAGAAAGTTTAATCCAAAAACATATGACCGGATCAAGGAAGAGATCGGTCGTTTGCTTAAAGCTAATTTCATTCGACCTTGCAGGTATGCCGAGTGGATTTCTAACATTGTCCTAGTGGAAAAGAAAGGATCTGGCAAGTTGAGGGTGTGCATTGACTTCAGAGATTTGAATAGGGATACACCCAAAGATGAGTATCCCATGCCAATAGCCGATATGCTTATTAATGATGCTTCTGGACATAAGGTTATTAGCTTTCTAGATGGTAATGCCGGATACAATCAAATTTTTATAGCCGAAGAGGACATGTACAATCGATGTCCTGGTTTCCTTGGTTTATTCGAGTGGACAGTGATGACATTCGGATTAAAAAATGCTGGCACCACATATCGAAGGGCTATGAATTTGATTTTTCATGATTTACTCGGTGTCATACTTGAAGTTTATATTGATGATATTGTTGTCAAATCGTATGCTTTTGAATCTCACTTGGCCGATTTGCGTTTAACTTTTGAAAGAATGAAAAAGTATGGACTGAAGATGAATCCTTTAAAGTGTGCATTCGGCGTGTCAGCTGGCAAGTTTTTGGGTTTCATTATTCATGAAGATGGCATAGAGATTGATCCCAAAAAGATAGAGGCCATACAGAAAGTGGAGGCTCCAACATGCAAGAGAGATATGCAAAAGTTCCTTGGCAAGGTCAATTATTTGAGAAGGTTCATAGCTAATCTGTTAGGGAAGGTCGATACATTTACTCCTATCCTTCGGTTAAAGAATGATGTTGATTTCACTTGGGGGGCAAAACAGCAAGAAGCCTTTGATATGATCAAGAATTATTTGTGCACTCCTTCGGTGATGAAAGCACCCAAATATAGGGAGCCCTTTAAGCTTTATATTGCAGCAGAGGAAGGTGTTATTGGTGCTGTTTTGACTCAAGAAACCGAAAGAAAAGAGCATGCTATTACATATTTGAGCAGGCGCTTATTGGACGCCGAGACAAGGTATACATTTATTGAAAAATTATGTCTATGCTTATATTATGCTTGCACAAAATTGAGACATTATTTAGTGCCGAGTGCTTGCGTAGTAGCTTGTCAGACCGGTGTCATTAAATACATGTTGCATAGGCCAATTCTTAGTGGTAGAATTGGCAAGTGGGCTTATGCTTTAATTGAATATGATTTGGTGTATGAATCTCTAAAATCCATGAAAGGCCAAATTGTTGCTAATTTCATTGTTGAACATCGGATTAATGACAAGCATGATATTGATATGAACCTTGTTTCATTAGTACCATGGAGATTATACTTTGATGGTTCAGTTTGTAGCAATGGCCAAGGTGTTGGTATTGTTTATATATCTCCTGATGGTGCTATTTTTGAAGCCTCGTGCTGCCTAGAATATTTTTGCACAAACAATCAAGCCGAATATGAAGCATTGTTATTCGGCCTAGAGATGTTACTCGCTATAGGTGTTACACATATTGAGGCTTACGGCGATTCGTTACTAGTAGTGCAGCAAGTATCCAAAGTCTTTCAGTGTTTGGACGAATCACTTAATGTTTATCTTGATAAATGTCTAGATATAATTTCTACACTGGATTGTTTTAGCATTACTCATATATTTAGGCATGACAATTGGAGAGAAAATGAGTTGGCACAACAAGCATCCGGCTATCATGTTGATCATGGCATGTTTCATATTTCTCAAAGACCGATGTCTTGTCTTGCCAATATAGGAGAGGCCGAACCAGAACCCACTGATTCGGCCCTTAAAAAAATCTAGTGCAGGTGACAATACCTACTGGACAAAGCCCATTGTTGATTACTTGTGCAATCCGAGTGAAAGGGTGGATAGGTCTGTTCGGCGTATGGCTTTCAAGTATACAGTGAGAGATGACGGTCTTTATCGCCGAACAGTCGATGATGTTCTTCTAAAATGCTTGGACGAGGACCAGGCAAGAGTTGCTATGGGAGAGGTACATGAAGGCATTTGTGGCACACATCAGTCGGCTCCGAAGATGAAATGGTTATTGCGACATGATGGGTTTTATTGGCCGACTATGATTAATGATTGCTTCAGATATTATAAGGGTTGTGAAGCTTGTAAAAAATTTGGTGATATTCAATTGGCTCCTGCTGCTATGTTACATCCTATTATCAAGCCGTGGACTTTCAGAGGTTGGGGTTTAGACGTTATTGGACAAATCCATCCATCTTCCTCAAAAGGGCATCGGTTCGTATTAGTGGCAACTGATTATTTCACTAAATGGTCTGAAGCAGTACCTCTCAAGAACATGACACATACGGAGGTAATTCAATTCATAACTGAGCACATTATTCATAGATTCGGTATTCCTCAAACGTTAACTAAAGATCAAGGATCATATTTTATGTCACATCAAGTCAGGGAGTTTGCCGAATCTTATAATATAAAGTTGCTCAATTCCTCTCCGTATTATGCCCAAGCTAATGGACAAGCCGAGTCTAGCAATAAAATTTTAATTAAGCTCATCAAGAAGAAGATTGAGGATAATCCGAGGAGATGGCATGAGTTGTTGTCTGAAACTTTGTGGGCACATAGAATTTCAAGGCATGGTGCTACAAAGGTGACTCCATATGAGCTAGTATATGGTCAAGAGGTTGTTTTACCGGTGGAAGTAAATTTGAATGCTTTGAGAATAGCCAAACAAAATGATTTATCGGTAGTAGACTTTTTATAACTTGATGATGGACAATATTGATGAGGTTGCCGATAAACGTTTGGCTGCTTTGAAGGCCATAGAGAGAGACAAGTTGAGGGTGGCAAGAGCATACAATAAGAAAGTCAAGTTGAAGAATTTTCAAGTTGGTGATCTCTTCTGGAAAGTGATTCTACCGATTGGTTCAAGAGATAGGAAATTCAGGAAGTGGTCTCCGAGTTGGGAAGGTCCTTTTAGGATTACAAGAATAGTTCCCGGAAGCTCATATTTGGTGGAATCCATACAAGGGGCATCGTTACCTCGAGCTCTCAATGGCAAATATTTGAAGAAGTACCACCCGAGTGTGTGGCAAGAAGCCTAAGTAGGAAATGGCCGATATACGATTATCGCCCTTAGCACAAACATGGACGATACATAATTATCACCCTGGGAAAAATACACAACCGATGGAGTGTTGACATCGTGCTTCAACATTACACTAGGCAAAGTGTTTTCTGGTACGCAAGCTCTGCCAGAAAACAGGGGGGCATGTGTTGACACCTGATTTTGGCACAATGCAAAATGCAATAGAGATGGACTCAAGTGATAAGGTATTTTACATGAGGAACTTCACATTGCTGAGTGGGACAACTTTGATGATTGGGCCGTAATCATTCGGCATCTTATCAAAGACCAAAACTACACTGGGATTGTCATGTTTAGGTGTCATGAGTGCTTTTTGGTCGATTATGCTTCCAACATAAGCTCAGATGGAAAACTATCCAACACGAATCGTCTTCGTCTCGTCGAATCGATCGATTTTCATATAAAAATCGTCTCAATCCGAGTTCGTATGCAAAAGTTAGAGCTATCTGAGTGCAGCCCTGTCAAGAGGCAAAATATGACGCGCCCCATCAGACACATGTCTGATGGGTGTCCGATGCAATGCGTGAATGATTGGCTCTTCAAGATGGCCTCAAATCGAAAAACGTTCAACATGAAAGTTGTTCGTCTCGTCGAAACAAGTAAAAATGCTTTTGGGCGCATTGTCATCCGAGGTCATTTACTACCACAAAAAAACCCCACAAGATGCAACTAGTTTTAACCATTTTGGAAAGATTGCCGGGCAAAAAGCTTGCCGGGCAAAGACCTTGCCGGGGGAAAAGCTTGCCGGGCAAAGACCTTGCCGGGGCTGAAAAGCTTGCCGGGAAAAAAGCTTGCTGGGGTGGAAACTGTCAAGGCCAATCCGACCAGAAGCTAAAGATGGGCTCAAATGATTATCTAGATGGACTCAGATGAAGAAGTGATCAACATGAAAGTTATTCATAACATCGAAATGGTCAACTTTGCTTTTGGAGTCATCATCATCCGACGTAGTATACGACCTGCAGAGACGCTACAAGAGTCGGACGGTCCAGTCAGCTATATGACCGAGTCCGACTCGAAATTACAAATGACCCCGTGGAGTATTCAAGATGGCCTTATTTGGAAAAGTGATCAACATACGGATTGTTGGCCTCATCGAAGCGTACAAAATTGATATTTGAACCGTCTCCATCGGAAGTCATATGCAGATTGCACGGCCAGCGCAAGGAGCAAGACAGAAGATTGGATCAGATTCGGGCTGAATCCAAGTGGGACCAGAACTAGGACTCTAGGTCGTGAATTGATGTAATTTTCTTGTAAGAAAAGCCTAGATGAATCCTTTGCTTGTACGGGAAGTCCAGCCGCCTCTTATATATGTTGGGGGTGACGGCCGATTGAACAACACACAATCGAACAAATCAATATACTATTTTTTCATCTACATTTTATCTCTCCACCGTTTTTCTCTCTCGTTCTTCGCTGTTCTTCGTGTTTGAGAGCTGCAAATCCCGAGGCTCTATGGGCGAGCGAATCGACCTAGAGCAGCCCATAGCTGCCGCACTCCCTGACGGGGTCCCTCCCGGGGGTGTGGGGTTTTCGGGTCTGCAAAAGCGCTCGTCGACTGTCTTGCGTATCGCACTTTCGGTCGGGTCTCCTTCGACGTGAGATGCGGTGCATCACCCCCGGCGTCGAGGGTACACGTGACGTGTTCGTGTGTCAACAGCGTGATAAGGGCTTTGGATCTTCACCACCTCAAAAGTCAATGTCTTAGCTCTATAATCATGATCATCACCAATGGCCACTTCCAAAGCTATCTTACCCACTCGATACGCCGACTTACCAGGCACCACTCCATGAAAAAATAGTAGAAGACGGTTTAAGATCCTTATCAGTTAAATTCATATGGAGGAAAGTATCGTAATAAAGGATATTGATGCTGCCGCCTCCATCCATGAGCACTTTAGTGAACTTGTAACCTCCGACCTGATGTACAACCACCAAAGCCAAGTGACCCGGATTATCAACCTGGGGCAGGTGATCCTGACGGCTCCATACAATAGTATGTTCGGACCATCGCAAGTATCAAGGGATTGCCGGCTCAACCGCATTGACTGCCCTCTTACAAACCTTCTGGTCTCGTTTGCATAAACTCATGGCGAACACATGATACTGTACACTATTCAAATGCTTCGGATTACTCTGATAACCAGATTGCTGTTGCTGATTCCCTTGACCAGACTGCTGATTAAAACCACCTTGATTGCCTTGCCCCAGAAAACCGGAGTTTGAACCGCCGCCTCCAAAGCCAGGTCCGTGTGAGTCGGAGCCTGCCCCGCCATGTGAGCCATTACCATTATTATTGTCCTGGTTGAGATTGTAATTCTTGTACTCCCTCATGATGCTACAATCCTTCCACAGGTGCGTTGATGGTCTATCAGGCCGGCTATGCTTTGGACAGGGTTGGTTCAACATCGCCTCTAGATTAGACCTTGACCCTCCAGATTGGGGATGGAACCTTCCCTTGCGGTGGTGATCATTGTTCTACACATTAGTCTTAGCCACAAAATCTAAGCCACTGTCCGCGTGCTTGCGCTTGCCATTGTTACCTTGACCTGCCGTATTCTGTTGCTGCCCCTTTCCATTTTTCTTCCCCTTTCCAGCCTTCTCCTCATCAGATTCTAAATCCTTGGTACTATCCGAGTCGGCGTACTTGACGAGAGCCGCCATGAGCTTCCCCATATCATTACAGTCACACTTAAGCCGCCCAAACTTCTGCTTGAGGAGAAGGAAACGATAGTTTTTCTCTAACATGAGGACAGCTGAGCCGACGTTAATACTGTCTATGGAGTGAATAATGGTTGAGATCCGGCGCACCCAATGGGTATTGACTCTCCTTCGCCCTGGACACATGTGTCTAAATCAAGAATCGGCATGGGCTGCTTGCATGTATCCTTGAAATTCTAAATGAAACGGGACTTCAATTCAGCCCATGAACCAATGGAGTTAGCAGGCAACCCTTTCAACCAGTTACGAGCCGGCCCATCCAACATCATGGTGAAATACTTAGCACATGCGGCATCACTGAAATCCAACATCTCCATAGCCATCTCATAGCTCTCAATCCAAGCCTCTAGGGGCTGATCCGCTGTGTAGTTAGGAACTTTACGAGGGCCCTTGAAATCCTTAGGCAAGCGCTCGTTGCGTAGAGCCAGCACTAAACATGGTACTACCAAGGTTCTAGAGGTCACTCCTGCCTCCACAGATGCTGATGGACAAACTAGAGATTGCTGTTGAGCCGCTAACTGATCTGCCAGCTCAGCCTCCCTACGTGCCTTGGCTTGATCCAGCAAAGTCTGAGCATTGACAACACCGCGTGTCGGGTCATGCCTACGGGGCTGGTTATGGTGCTGCTCACTGCTTGAAACTGCGGGCGAGTCAATATGTCTACTATAACTCCGGCTCGGGCGAGGGGTCGAGTGAATCCTTTCACGGCTGTATGAATAAGCCGCCTGTTGAGCCACTACTGTCTAAACAAGCTCTCTGTCCCTCCACATCTCCATCGCGGGTGGAGACCACCTTCCACTGAGAGAGCCGCCAATCGTGTCGCTGCAGCAATCATGTTATCTAGCGGATTGGAATAATTACCCAGCGGTGTCGGAGCATGTTGAGGCAGAGTTAAGCGGGACGGGTCAGCAGCTCGTGGTTGACCTGGAGCTCCTGTCACCAGTGCTTCACCAGCCCGGTTCGTCACAGGCGGGTCACTTGTCCCTACCCCAGGTGTTTTGAAGAGGTTTCTCGCATCGTAATCCGGAGGTAAGCGACTCTGGTGCCTCCTTCTCATGATGGCATTTAAAGCATTTTGATCCAAGGTAAGCTAGAAAGATTATGCATGAATCCATTGTGCATGAATGTCCAAAGCAGCTCGCTCCATGGCCATCCTAGCGTTCTCAGCCGCCAGCTCTTCCTTGGCCTGAGTTATCTCATATCGTAGCTTCACAACATCCACTTTACGCTGTTATTGAGTGTATGGGCTCACCTGCATCTCCATCAAAGTTGCCAAAGCATCCAGCAGTTCGGTCAGAACCTGAGCTGACAGGCGCGCAGAGCCGCTAGCCGTACCCATCACCGCAGCCGCTGAGCTGTAGGTCATGGCCGCGGCGGTCGTCGAACTGAACAATGGTTGTGTGCCGGCCATGAAGATTGCAACCCTGTTCGATGGCTTATTGGGGTCCGGAATACTATCACCATCGGAATAGTCCCCAAGCCGGCCGTCCTGTAGTTGATACATTGAATCGGTCTGACCGGTTGACGACTCGCCATCAGAGTAGATGGTCGTCCGACCACCAGACACAGATCCTTCCTCAAGTTCCTCCCCATGGATGAAACCCACATAGGCATGCTTCACAACGGTTTGATCTTTGGTGGGTTGTGCACGCTAAGCCCTCTCGACGATGTCGGTGCAGATGTCCGGCTCAGGGACCGATTCGCTGATCTTGCCGATGAAGACGTGGGTTCCGCCGAAGGGGACCCGGTACCCGTACTCGATTCAGCCGGCCTCAGGGCCCCAGCCCGCGTCGTCGGTGTAGAGCTTCCCACGATGACTCTTGGTCATCCGGCCCACAGCATATCCCTTGATTCCTGTGAAGTCACACATTAAGAACTCGAAACCACCATGCGCTGGCCCCACGGTGGGCGCCAACTGTTGTGGACTTAACACGGCAGATGTCCTAGCGAGAGGACTTAGATGTGGAGCCATCACGACTAGGTTAGCTTAAAGGGGTTAATCGGGACAAAGGACACAAAGAGTTTATACTGGTTCGGCTACTCGTAGCGAGGTAAAGGCTTACTCCAGCTTGGGGGTTGTATTGCTTGGGTTTTGATTACCAGAGAGCAAATCCTCTTGCTAGTTCTCGACTTGCTCTTTCTTGAGTTGACCCGCCGCCGGGTTACCCCTTTATATACACAGGTTGATGCCCGATGGCTTACAGAGTCCCGGACGGCTCATGCACAATGTGTCCGGCTGGTGACTAACTAAGCTTGCCTTACTACACAAGTTACACATATGGAGGTTCATCCTCTTGGGCCTCAAATCGCCTCTGGGTCTTGGGCCTTCAATGGGCTTCCTTCATGACCCGCCATCATCATCTTTAAGTCGTCAGTGGTATGACCCGGCCCCTCCTGGGCGGGTTATACCTAATAGTTATATCCCCAACAGGTTGCTTGCCTGGCAGAGTGGTGGAAGGGTACAACCCTTCGGTTGGATATTCACGGATATCCTTGGATGCAGGACCTACCACGGAGATCACACCGTAACACAATAAATACATGGCAATATGCAACAATATGATGCATGCACATGACATGGCAAAAATAAGTGTGTTGAGCTAATGCAACTAAAACCAGAGGGGTTTGAGTCAATTTGAACCAAAGGCTCAAATTCAAACTATGGATTTACAAAGTGCATTATCATGTTTTGATCTAAACAGCAAGGTTAAGTTGCTTTTTCATGCATGAAACTAGTACTAATGGATAGATTGGATTTTTCTGATCATATTTCATATATAGATCTTTTCCATCTGAGTTATAGATTAATTTCTATGATTTTTTGAAGTTTAAAACTTTTTTGCATTTTCTAATTAAATATAATTAAAATAATTCCAGAAAAACTAATTACTGCATCAGCACTGTGTCAGCATGACAACATGACGTCAGCGAGTCAATGGGGCGGCCCAGGTCAAACTGACCAGTGGGTCCCGCGTGTCAGTGTCTAATTAATCTAACCTAATTTATTTAGCGCCAACCTAACTTAATTAGCAGGGATGGCCCCACTCGTCAGTGACCTAGGGCGGTCCAACCCTGGTCAAATGGGGTCAAACCTACCGGCGGCTAGATGCTGGCGAGGCCAGACGTGGCGGCGAGACTCAGGTTCAAGTCTCCGGCGACCAAACGGCCGGCGGAGGACACCTACATCATGCGGATGCCCGCCCGCATCGAGTGGTGGTGGTGGCTTGGCCTAGGGTGGCCGGAGTTGTGGCCGGCATCGACCACGACGGCTGTCGGAGCTCGGGTGAGCTCGGGGTCGATGGTACGGCAGGAGGGGCGGCTCTTGCAGGGCACCTACGGGCTCTACGCGGCGTAGGGAGCAAGCTAGGCACGACGGCCAGGTCGTTGGATGTCCGGGGACACATTGGCGGCGAGCACAGGTGATGGTGCGTGCGGATGGACGCGGTGCGGCGTCTATGGCATGCGGCGGAGCGAACAGGGAGGGGGAGAAGAAGCTGGAGCTCATGGCGGTTGCGACGAGGCGAATGGCAAGCTCGGGGAGGGCTGAAGCAGTCGGGGCGGTGAGGGGGATCTCCGATGACGGGCGGTCGGGAATGAGCTCGGGGAGGCAGTGGAGTGCGTCTGGCGATGGGTGGCGTGGGGAGGAGGTCAAGGACGTCGAGGCGGAGCTCGTTGACAAGTCGAGGGGCGAGGGAGAGACGTTGGCTACGCGTGCGACGACGGCAGACGAACGGCAGCTTTGGCCAAGGCAGGGAGAGAGCTAGGAGGAATGGACGCGTTAGGGCGGTTGGGGCTGCGCCGAGGAGAAGACACTAGGCGTCGCAGTGGCCAGGCGATGAAGGCAGGCACCCTGGTAGAGTGGCGCCCGCGCGCGCTGTGCTGTCTCCCTCCTCTGCCTACTGGCACATGTAGGTGATGAGTGATGCGGGCCAGGTGGGCCGACCCAACCAGGTAAGTGGCCTCTGGCCTTTCTCTCTCTCTCTAATTTAGTTTTCTTTTTCTTTTTATGTTATTTGTTTCTAGTTTAGTAAAAAATGTTGAACCACATTATAAAATGGAAATAATTGTGGGCACTTCTGAAATTATTTACAGCAGTCCTCAAATGCTTTCAAGATTATGTGGACATTTAAAAATATTTAGCATTTAAACGTCCAAATGCAAATACTTTATGATTTAATTCAAAAATCCGAAGTGACCTAGAAAATGTGCACCATTTTTGGCACAGGTTCTAGACCAATCCAAAAATGATGAACTTTTGTGATGGGCATTTTGGGTTCATTGAAACAATTTTCAGTTGAACTTAGGTAGAATTCCATTTGGTGCTAGGGTTTGAACATCCCCATTTCAAGTTTCAAAATTTTAAACACGATGCGTGGATGCTTATGCAATGACAGGCAAAGGCTAAGCTAGGGATGTGGCAACTCACCCCCACTAAACAAGAATCTCGTCCTGAGATTCAATACATGAGGTAAGAGGAATGGGGGTCACAAAACTATCACGATCTTCTCGATCCAACTGCCCTCACCAAGATATTAATTCATTGCCTCACATTGGTCTTGACATCTTTGCTTTCGAGGTCTTCACCCAACACGAGGACAAAAGAGTGAGATAACTCTATAGGGATGGACCGTCTTAATGATCACAAGATCAACTCACGAAATGAGACGTAGAAACATCTCTTGAGCTGAGGGACAAAACACCTATGAGGAGTGTTGGAAGGAAGAAGGTGACGAAGGTTCATATTGGTAGGCAACAATTCCATGCTTAGATAAGATGGTGAAGGGGATTCAAAGTAGCGAGGAGTTAAGTTTCCCATGATACCATAACGAGACATCTTAGGGGAGGTGAATCATCGAGCTATTCCTTTAAGTGGCAAAAGGAATTACTTTTGATACATAGATCATTGGAACTCTTCATACCAGCCTAAGGCAATTTACGAACGATCATTTGACGGAGTTTGAGAGAACAATATACTCAGGCTAGAATAGATGATGTCGACTACCTTGTTGAAGACAACGCGATGGATGGTTTCTTCTTATCATCGAGAAAGGATAGGGCCCAAGGTAAGCCCACTTTTGAGGATGATCCTGAATAACAATTATTGAGAAGGCAACCATAGTAAAATGGCACAATGGCGGGTGCAAGCTGGGAACAAAATGCAAATGATGGGAATGATTCTAGTAACCGCGGAAAACCTCAACAGTCGAGAGTGATTCCACACTTTGAATGGTTATAGTATAATCAGCGAAACTGAGAGCACAAGAAGCCATAAGGAACAACTTCTAGAATAATTCGCACGAAAGCCTCATGGAAAAGATGGTCAAATTTCTCAATCAAGATACTGTAATGATAGATCTTCTGCCTTGGTGTGTCGGCCAGAACATCAACCTTGTCGGGACCTACATCATAGATCTTGGAAAAGTTCCAACCATCATATCTTCCTAAGATTAAGATCTGGTTGGTAACATGATATTTTAGACAACCTGACTGTAAATGAAAGTTTGCAACACAAACCGATGAGATGATGTTGCGAGATTCTCGAGAAATGAACTATGATATCACGCTCCAAAACATGAGCTGGTTCTGCTACATACATATGAACACGTTCTCCAAGACAAGCATGACCACGTAGAAGTCTAACAACAAAACAGTACTGGGTTCAGGTGGGGAACTATCATCAAGGATATGGAAGTCCTTGCATAAGTCTTGCTCTTAAGAGGGAACTTCTTCTCCTTGAACAAATCAATCAGTGGCTTGGTGTGCTAGGAAACACATATAGAATGGGGGCGGCCAACCTATCAAACCATAGAGTACTTTGCACAGAGGCATGACTAACTTCGAACGATTCCAGAGGAAACAAAAATAATCTTTCTCGGATCCATGGCGGCAACTTACATCAAGTGCAAGTGAATTAGAGGAAGTCTCTTCTTCCATCAAAACATATACCTCATGAGCAGAGCATAAAGGCAATACTTAAAAAATTTGCAACGCTAGCTCTAATGTTCAACATGAATGATGGAGAAGGTAAAATGTTGCTGATGGTCTCAGAACAATTCATCCAGGTTTCCATATAAATGGAATTCCACAATTAAGTGAACACAGTGATAGCATTGGTCAGACCAAAAGAATATAAAGGTGTATGCTCAACGAGACAACGACGAGTAAAACAACATTACAAAATTCATTGGTACTAATTTCATTTGATGATAGCTCACACTCAAATCAAAGTTTGCACAAGACAATACATCCAACAACTGATCACAAGGATCAATCGATGAAGATATCATCTTTCTCCAACACACACACACACACACACACAAAACAGATATCCCTTTAATGAACTAAGTTAGGTAAAGCTTTTATCTTCCAACGCGTGCGACGGCGGCGGGCGAATGGCAGCTTCGACAAAGGCAGGGAGAGGCAAGGGAGAGAGCCAGGGGGAATGGACACGTCAGGATGATTGGGGCGGCGCCGAGGAGAAGAAGCGAGGCATCATGGTGGCCAGGCGACGCAGGCAGGTAGCCTGGTGGCGTGGCGCCCGCGCGCGCCATGCTTTCTCCCGCCTGTGCCTACTGGCAGAGGTAGATGATGACTGGCGCGGGCCAGGTGGGCCGGACCAGCCAGGTAAGTGGCCTCTGGCCTTTCTCTATATCTCTCTCTCTCTCTCTTTATCTCTCTCTTTATCTCTATCTCTCTCTCTCTCTCCCTCTCTCTCTATTTCTGTTTTAGTTTTGTTTTTCTTTTTCTGTTATTTGTTTCTGGTTTAGTAAAAATGCTAAACCACATTATAAAATCATGAAAATAATTGTGGGCACTTCTGAAATTATTTCGAACAACCCTCAAATGATTTGAAGATTATTTGGACATTTAAAAATATTTATAGCATTTAAATGTCCAAATGCAAATACTTTATGATTTAATTCAAAAATCCAAAGTGACCTATAAAAATGTGCACCTTTTTTGGCAGAGGTTCAAGACCAATCCAAAAATGATGAACTTTTGTGAAGGGCATTTTTGGTTCATTGAAACAATTTTGCGTTGAACCTGGTAGAATTCCATTTGGTGCTAGAGTTTGAACATCCCCATTTAAAGTTTCAAAAATTTGAACATGATGCATGGATGCTTATGCAATGATAGGCAAAGGCTAAGCTAGGGCTGTGACAACTCACCCCATTAAACAAGAATCTCATCCCAAGATTCAAGACGTGAGGTAAGAGGAATGGGGGTCACAAAACTATCACAATCTTCTCGATCCAACTGCCCTCACCAAGATATTGATTTATTGCCTCACATTGGTCTTGACATCTTTGCTTTTGAGGTCTTCACCCAACACGAGGACAAAATATCAACTCTACATGGATGGATCGTCTTAATGATCACAAGACCAACTCACGAAATGAGACATAGAAACATCTCTTGAGCTGAGGATCAAAACACATATGAGGAGTGATGTAAAGAAGCAGGTGACGAAGGTTCAGATTGGTAGGCAACAATTCCATGCTTAGATAAGATGGTGAAGGGTTTCAAAGTAGCGAGCAGTTAAGTTGCACATGATACCATAATGAGACATCTTAGGGGAGGTGACTCGTAGAGCTATTCCCTTAAGTGCCAAAAAGAATTACTTTTGATACATAGATCATTGGAACTCTTCATACCAGCCTAAGGTAATTTACGAACGATCTTTTGACGGAATTCGAGAGAACGGTACACTCGAGCTAGAATGGATGATGTGGACTACCTTGTTGAAGACAACGCGATGGATGATTTCTTCTTATCATCAAGAAAGGATAGGTCCCAGGGTAAGCCCACTTTTTAGGATGATCCTGAATAACAATTACTGAGAAGGCAAACCATAGTAAAAAGCCACAATAGCGGGTGCAAGCTGGGTACAAAATGCAAATGCTGGGAATGATTCTAGTAACTGGGGGAAAGCTCAACAGTCGAGAGTGATTCCACTGTTTGAATGGTTATAGTATAATCAGAGAAACTAAGAGCACAAGAAGCCATAAGGAACAACCTCTAGAATAAGTCACACCAAATCCTCATGAAAAAGATGCTCAAATTGGTCAATCTAGATACTACAATGATTGATCTTCCGGCTAGGTGTGTCCTCCCGAATATCAACCTTGTAGGGACCTACATCATAGATCTTGGAAAAGCTCCAACCATCATATCTGCCTGAGATTCAGATCTAGTTGGTAACAAGGTATTTTAGACAACATGTGTGTAAAAGAAAGTTTGCAACACAAACCGATGAGATGACGTTGCGAGATTCTCAGGAAATGAACTATGATAGCAAGCTCCAAAACATGAGTTGGTTTTGCTACATACATGTGAACACGCTGTCCAAGACAAGCGTGACCACATAGAAGTCTTAATACAAAACACTACTGGGTTCAGGTGGGGAACTATCATCGAGGATATCGAAGTCCTTGCATAAGTATTGCTCTTAAGAGGGAACTTCTTCTCCTTGAACAAATCAATCAGTGGCTTGGTGTGCTAGGAAACACATATGGAATGGTGGCGGCCAACCTATCAAACCATAGAGTACTTCGCAGATAGGCGTGACTAACTTGGAACAATTCCAGAGGAAACAAAAACAATCTTTCTCGGATCCATGGCGGCAACTTACATCAAGTGCGCGTGAATTAGAGGAAGTCTCTTCTTCCATCAAAGCATATACCTCATGAGAGGAACACGAAGGCAATGCTTACAAAATTTCCAATGCTAGCTCTAATGTTCAACATGAATCATGGAGAAGGCAAAATGTTGATGAGGGGCTCAGAACAATTCATCCAGGTTTCCATGTAAATGGAATTCCACAATTAAGTGAACATGATGATAGCATTGGTCAGACCAAAAGAATATAATGGTGTATTCTCGAGGAGACAACCACGAGTAAAACTACATTACGAAATTCATTGGTACTGATTTGATTGGACGATAGCCCACACTCAAATCAAAGTTTGCACGAGATAATAGATCCAACAACTAATCACGAAGATCAATCGATGAAGATATCATGTTTCTCCAACACACACACACAATGGATATTTCTTTAATGAACTAATTAGGCAAAGCTTTTATCTTCCAACTCTCCAAGTTGTTGTTGAGATTAAGCAACAAGCTCGAGGGTGTCCAATATAGATTCTTGGAGAAGGGGTGGTTTATAGGTATAAACAAACTTGATAGCGAGCTAAACATAATGGTCAGCGAACAATATGGTAATACTTCCGTGAAGATATTCTGAAAATCATGAACCACCAATATGTTACCAAGCTCAAGAACAATCTTGCTTTTCAGGACAAGATGATATGATCAAAAGAGCGAAGGATTGACACAATCCTAACTCATTGGTACTAATTTGATTTGACAATAGCCCACACTCAAATCAAAGTTTGCACAAGACAATACATCCAACAACTGATCACAAAGATCAATCAATGAAGATATCATCTTTCTCCAACACACACACACACACAACGGATATCCCTTTAATGAACCAAGTTAGGTAAAGCTTTTATCTTCTAACTCTCCAAGTTGTTGTTTAGCTTAACCAACTAGCTCAAGGGTATCCAACACAGATTCTTGGAGAAGGGGTGGTTTATAGGGATAAACCAACTTGATCATGAGCTAAACATAACTGTTAGCGAACAACCTGGTAATACCTCTCAGAAGATATTCAGAAAATCATGAACCACCAATATGTTATTAAGCTCGAGAAAAATCTTGCTTTTCAGGACAAAATGATATGATCAAAAGAGCGAAGGATTCACGCAATCCTAACTCGTTGATTGAAGGGTGCACCAGAAATAAGGACTAGGTAGAACGGTTAATATTAGAGTGGTGATTCCATAGCCAACATGCTAAAGATGAGAATATTGTCATTTAACTACCAAGCAACGGGGTTGCTAGGAGTATTGAATTCACACATAATAGTTCACTTGTCGGCATTCCGGTTGCAACAACACAGGACTGAGGAATGAATGATGATGGCAAGAAGTATCACTACAATAAGAATTCATAAGAGATGGTGCAATTCTCATGACATTCCTGACATAAAGGGGTAATTCTCTTGGGTAGAACAGAACAAAAGCTGGAGTGCATCTTGATCTGCGAAACACAACTACTTTGACCCAATCCTAGAAATGCATAATGTACTAGAGTTTGTTTCTCCTAGTCATTCTAGAGTAGAATGGCTTAACGGACCACAAGAATAATAGGATCGATGAACACAGATGCACGACTACTCCTGACTATCAACTGATAGACGACAGTCGAAATACAACTGAAGAGGAACAACTCAAAGGAACATATGGTTTTGTGAGTAGTGGATGCTTAGATTAGCGTGTCAAACAAGTTCAAGATATTTCTTCCGGATGACCCATGCAGAAAGGTAGGACAGGAAGAGTCACAACATAGAATTGAGAACTCATCAAGAGTACTCTTATTGTTATCTTTTGGTTCGAAAGAACTTCTGCCAAGGATGATTCATGGTATTTGGAAGAATGATATACCACAGACCTCGAGGACTATCACAAAGGTAACTAATATCCTAAAAGAATGAGCAAACACTATCAATAGGAAGTAAGTATTGTGAATCTTTGGTTCAAGAACCCAAAAATAGAATACCTACCAACTAAATAACATCATGTGATGCTTTTGAGAATGGTGACAATATCATCACACTGAGAACACAACACATGGTTGGGTTACTAGGTGGTTCTCTAAGATACCCTTGTGTCATAACAATAGCTTTAACATATATATCGAGGCAAGGGAGTACCTCAACACACTTGTTAGTGTGGTTAATCTGGCCCAAAGGAACATCGGGAACATGAAGAAGGGATTTGCAAATACATCAAACTATTTAGAAACATGGGATGACTCGGATAGCATAACGGCTGTGAATGCTCAAAAAGATGTGAGACATCCTGAAAAAATTGTGGCATAACCACTCAACATCACTGACGGTGTCCTGGACTAGGGGGTACTCAACACGTCGTCTCCCGAACAGGTGTATCGGGCCGAGGACCCCCATGGTGGTTCACTATTGGGCCAGTTCGGACAACCCATGCCGCATACAAGGAAGACTCCACAAGACTTGGCGCCAAAGACAAGGACTCTCCTAAAACCCTAGGCCTCCGGTGTCTTATATAAACCGAGGCCAGGCTAGTCAATAGACAATCTCATATTCATTAGATCAGTCTCGTGGTAGACATATGTACTCTACACTACAATCAAAAGCAGGACGTAGGGTTTTACCTCCATCAAGAGGGCCTGAACCTAGGTAAAATCCCTTGTCCATGTTACCATCGCTCCAAGACGCCTAGCTTAGGACCCCTAGTATGAGATACACCGGATATTGTACCGACATTGGTGCTTTCATTGAGAGCCTGCTAGGTGATCATCACGGTTCAGTGGGATAATCGGGTGATATTTTTTCAGTAAAGATCTGTTTCATGTAAATTATCTCTTTGCAAAAGCATCGCGGTCGCATTGTATTAACAATGGCGGCGGCGGCGTGTATCCGTCGCCGGATAGTATGATTGGATCCCGATAGCAGCTTGCGGATGTGATGTCAATGCAAAATGAAAAAATTGGCAATCTGACCAGCGGTGTTTCAGTCTAGGAGACAACGCACGCATGGTAACAAGGCCGACCAGGCTTCAGCTCGGTAGAGCATATATCAGGAAGAATCCCTTCTTTTCCTTTTTTAATCCGGCTCCTAGTTCAGCTGCAGGTCCTTTGCAATCTTTCTTCTGATAAGTGCAAACCAACAACAGTACCATCACTCACACATTTAAATAATACTACTAGTTTGAGTAATACTACTACTTGGAAAGATCAAAGTGACCTGGTACTCATTCAATGGGAATCTCTTTGCTTTATTTGCTTTCATCTACTACAACCCTGTAGTTTTGCAGGGATATTTTGTTGACGCTTACACAAAGGTTTTTCGTCTGTGTCAATCGGGCGAGCCGACCTATGCGTCAGAACCCTCGTGTTTAGATTGGTCATTCCGTATATTTTTCGACCCTATGTAGTCTTCAGGCATTCCGGTCAGGACATCGCATGAGCATTATCACCTCATCCTCCATCGGTTTGGATGTTGTCGGATGAATCCTCAGGTGCAATTGTTTTGGTTATTCGTGTTGTGCATATTTATAATATTTTAAACAGTATTTTCTGCTCGACAACAATTTTTGTTACGGCAGGTTTACAGTCTGGTCCATATAAAGGTCGTCGTTTTAGGGCGATCCGGTATGCCGCACTGTCTCGCGCGCATCAGTCGTTCCGTACTTTGTTCGACGCCCTGTGTCGCCATTGGCCTCACGCCGCAGAATGTCATGGCGAGCCGACGTCATCATCCCGCCTACGTCGACCAAGTCTTGGCGTCACCTCGGCACGCGTGCCTGTGCCAACATCTGCGTGCGGCCACTCCACCGTGCCGACCTTGGTGCTCAGGCCATTTTTATTTAATTATTTACTCTGCTTAAGTTAATTAAGTAGAAGATTTTTTATTATTATCATTACTTGTTATGACTTTTGTCCCGCACTATTTTATGTGCACAGGTGAGCCAACTTCGGCTGGTCTGTCTCACCATCTCGGTGCACTAACGTCGTCGTCCCTCCAACATGCCATTTTTTACTCACTTTGCATAAAATATTAATTATGCAACAATTTATTATTTATTTACTATTATCTCCGGCTTGCACTACTTTCTGTGCACAGGAAAATGATGCGGGTCGGGCAGCGCTGTCACTTCGGCGTGCCAACGTGGGGTTTTCGTCGTCGCCTTACTGGCCTACCGCGTCACCCCGGCTGGACCAGGGGCTTTGCCATCTCTTCATCAAACCTACTCCGGGGACTCCGGCATCATCAGCCGACCAGCCTTGTCAGCTCGGCTGGACCGGGGGCTGCCCCTCAACACATCAACCGTGCTATGTCGCCATTTGATCAAGCCGAGCCCTTTTCTCGGACACTTCAGAACCGGCTCGGAGGCTGGGACCTCGGCCAGGCCAAGGACTATATCTTTGTCACGCCATAAGTCCGGACCTCATCATCAACACCGAGCGCACTAACCAGCTAAGTCGCTTTCATGTTCAATTTGTTCTAAATTTTGTTCGGTTCGACCAAGCATTATACCTTTTTTAGGCAAAAAGTTTTTTGTAAAACTTCCTTGTCAAAACTTTGTTTGTGACACACAAATTAAAATACCCCGCTTACTGGGCTTCCTTCATGAAGCTTTTCCTCTTGCATATGATTATACTTGTACGGCTTCGTTCCTTGTTCATGTATTACGCCACAATATGCTCCATATTGACTTAAGTGTTCCACAAGCTGGGTTGCCTGGCTCCTGTGCTTACCCCCTACGTTCCCGATTGTTCGGCTAGGGAGTAAAGGGAGCACCTCTGCATTGTCACGACCGGGTCATCCGACCTCTGACCTCAGACTGGGTGAAGCTGAAAGCTAACGCTCTTATTGTTTTCAATCATGGTCGGCACACAACGGAACTCATGAGTACAAAAAATCTATTGCACAAGTCTCATAGTAATAATGAGCACCGAAGAAAGGTATCGATGGGGGTACTATTTTCTTCGAAGATGCTTCTTACACTTCGTCAATAATATAGCATAAGTTCCCTGAGCGCGCTTTGTCTGTTACAGCCTTATGGCCTGATTGCTTGGTCATCGGAAACACCATCGATACTCTCGACAGGTGGAGTACATGACACTTTTCGGCCCTTCGCTGAAGAGGGAGAAGCCGATGGTCGGTTAAGACGCGTTTAAAGTTCGAGTGAACACAGATATGATATAAGTACTTTGGTACATACAATCATTATACATAAAATTCTTTTACCCAAGTCACTTGGGGGCTCTTAAAATTTATATGAGTTGTTTTATAGTAAATGTGTTTTCTTCTTGATGGTTGCAAAGTCTTTTTCTACCGCTCCTTTTTCGACTCGAGTTTATGGTCAATAGCCAGATAGTCTATCTTCTCTCTGAAATCCGCTTGAGTTTAGTTTGCTAAACTGACCTCGGAGAAGTACTCCGCCTTTGGGATAAGGAGCTTGAAGACGTACGCTGACCCGCGTGAAGTCTTGAGATCGGGTGTGTCATGTTAAAGCACGACAGAAGCACAATTTTTTCTCTCTCCAATTTTCGGATTGGCACCGGACACTTGATCTTGTTCAGACGTCAAGTTTTTACTGGCATTTTTTTGGTTTTCCAAGCTTATGGCACTTTCAAACTATTTGTGTGTTTTCAGCACAAGTCTCGCAGTGCAACGCCAGACACCTTTAGAGATTCGGCAAAAACATTCTCGGATATTGCTATATATGCATCGGTTTCGAATTGTGTCTTCGGTCAACAGTTGGGTTGCCCGGCTCCTACGCTTGCCTCATATGTTCCGCTTTGTTCGGCTAGGTGTGCAAAGGGAGAACCACTGCGATTGTGCTTCCATCTCACATGGTTAAGCACCTTAGTGGAGAAAGCCGAAAACTGACTGTCACAATAAGCGTAAACTGGTCAACGATCCGATGACTGTGTTAAATGACGGGCCATTCATAACATTGGCCGAAGTGTTTACGGCTTGACCTCGACTGTCGCCGAACACTACCGGGGGCTAGTAAATGGCCTCCCAAACTACATCCTCAATATTTGCTCTTACATTAGAGCTGAGGTTTCATGATCATGCTTAGCATGACAACCCAAAGAAAGGAACCGATAGCGGGACTATTTTCTTTGGAAGACACTTCTAATGTTAAACAGTAATATAACATATCTCTCTGCATACCTTTGTTTATATAACCGTATGGCCAGATTTCCTTGTTTGTCGTAAATGTTTGCCCTCATAAAGGCTTTATAAAGTAGGACAAACACTCCTTGGCTACTGGCCGAGGAGGTGGAAGCCGATGGTCGGTTAACAAAGTTTTGTACAATGCGGATCCGAGCATTAATGATGTAACGTCCTTGGATACATAGAGTCATTACACATAATTTGTGATTTTAGTATGGATATCAATCCTTAATTCGGCCACCCGTGCCCGCATTAAGGCTCGGGGGCTACTGGGCTTCCCGCTCATTATTTATAAATATTAAAGGGGCACATCAATCCCCTCATCTGGTGTTGCCACCCGACTAGTGTCTCGGGGGCTACTGCGTTAGCAATCCAGTGCAGAAAATTTAAGTGCAATATAGCTTTCGAGGATATTATGATCCTCATGATTGGTCGGCCACACCCAATCTGAGTCTCGAGGACTTTGCACACCGCTTTTTGTGTCCCGAAGTATTCCGCCGAGCTAGGAGTTGATCCTCAGGCCGATTTTGCGAATCAACATGAGTCTCAGGGGCTACTGGGATCAGCGGTCTTATGTCATCCTTCAGGTGCATCTCGGGTTTTAGACCGATACACACCTTGAGGTCTACTGGCTAGATATCTCGGCAGAGAATAAATTGCACCAATCAAAAATATTGACAAAAATAGGCCCGTAGTCGGGGTGGTGCACCACCTCGGAAGCAGTCCGGCATAAATCTCGGGCCCCAGTGGCTGGCTCCATAAAGGGCATTTCCGGCATTAAGCTCAGCTAAAACCCCTTCAACTTTTTTGAACCAAGGTGATCTATGACACCTCGGATATAGTCCGGCGTTGGAGCTTGGACATAGTCTGGCGTTGGAGATCGGCTGTAACAATACTCTTCAGATACAGTCCGGCGTTGGAGCTCGGATACATTCCGGTGTTGGAGCTTGGAAGCGGTCTAGCGTTGGTGCTCGGCTGCGAAAGATAAGTCAAATGCAGTCCGACGTTGGAGCCCGGACGCAAGACGACACTGCCGCCTGGGAACAACTTCAAACCCGAGGTGTGGCATAAAAATAACAAGGCATTGATAAAAGCCGAAGACTTAAAGGGCTCCTCGGATACCCGACGTGTAAACTCTTCGGATTCACTTTGGCGACCCTCAAGATCGAAGATGAGAAGATTTGTTCAACCAGTTTTCAAGACCGATGACCGAAGATGAAGAACAGTTCGGAAGAATCGAGGAACGTCCCCAACTTGAAGACCGGTTCAGGGGGCTACTGACGGTGTCCTGGACTAGGGGGTACTCAACACATCGTCTCCTGAATAGGTTTATCGGGCCGAGGACCCCCATGGTGGTTCACTATTGGGCCAATTCGGACAACCCATGCCGCATACAAGGAAGACTCCACAAGACTTGGCGCCCAAGACAAGGGCTCTCTTAAAACCCTAGGCCTCCGGTGTCTTATATAAACCGAGGCCAGGCTAGTCAATAGACAATCTCATATTTATTATATCAGTCTCGTGGTAGACATATGTACTCTGTACTACACCCATATGAATACAATCAAAAGCAGGACGTAGGGTTTTACCTCCATCAAGAGGGCCCGAACCTGGGTAAAATCCCTTGTCCATGTTACCATCGCTCCAAGACGCCTAGCTTAGGACCCCTACTATGAGATACGCCGGATATCGAGCCGACAATCACAAAAACAAGGTTCCGATACCAACTGTCAACACATGAAAGTAGTAGGAACTGAACTAAGGCTTGAATCCATCAATCTTATAAGTCTACGGATGAGTAACACATGATCCTGATGGAAAGAAGAGAAGCCTAGTTCTTAATCCCTGCAGGAAAGAAGAGGGTGATTCAGATCAGAATGACATTAGGTAAAGGAGTACAAAGATCCTTACGTTCCCTTCCACAATCATTTGCCTTATATAACTAAAGCATTTCTAGACTTGATTTCGACCGGTTTGGCTTGGTAATCCTACATGCAGTCAGGATCTGATACCAAAGCTGTCAGGACCCCGATCCCAAGTCACACCGATCTAGCATGTAACACCTCATATCACTTTGCGGCCTCACGCACGGTATCCCCATAGGTGCCACCTTACCTGGCCTGGGACCGTTTGCGCCTTTTGGCTCACATATTTGATAGCGTCTCTAGCATCCATATGACAGAGAACCAGGGCCGAGATGACTAGTCGTAAACCCAAAGTGGCACTAACTTATAGGGACAGGCATACATGACCCATCAATGGACGTGTCGGTCAACAGCGAGTGAATCTGGGCTGTAGCAAGCTAACAGGACTCCGGTAGACACCGCGTGACATTTCCCCGAGGGGACAAATACAGGAGTAAATAAGCACACATGTTGATCATCCCATGTGTACCAGATCAGTAGCAAGTTACCATGGCTCAGTGGAAGCACTAGGAGACATTTCCCCATAAGAGAGGCTACCAAGAATAAACAACTAGGTTGTCGGATCCCACACTTACCAAGCATTTCAAAAGCATACACACAATATGCTCGATATGTGTGAATACAACATGGCATCACAACAAAACTCTATGACTCAAAGTATTTATTTAGAAGGCTCCAAAGAGCCATACATAGTAAGAATTACAATCATGGGTCACATGACCCAACACAGAGCATACAGGCAATGGATGCATAAACATGTCTGGGTACAGACATCTGAAAAGGAGGAAGGCTGAGAAGCCTGACTATCTGGAAGACCCTCCCAAGGGTACAAGATCGTAGCCGAGGTAACAAGCTAAACGTCGAAGTCCACGCGGAACTACTAGTGAGACTGAAGTCTCTCTGCAAAAACATAGATTAAGAAAACATGAGTACAAATGTAGCCAGCAAGACTTACATCAGAACTAGCTACATATGCATCAGTATCCACAAAGGGGTGGTGGATTTAAACTACAGCAAGCCAGCTTTGACTCAGTGGCTATCCTGTACTATGACTACCGAAAATTTCTTTGGGGTGAGAAAGCGCACACGAGTCCACATATTCACCATGTCAATACACTACTATGGATCTGCTCCCATCTCCCTACTAGAAGGCCATCCATAGCACTCACACTTATCTTGCTCATTTTAGACTATCCACTTCACTTGTCTATGAACAATGTAAACGTTCCTAGTAGATTATATATAACCCTGCAGGGGTGTACTTCTTCACGCATGCTCTCACCACTTATTGCCATTTACATGACATGTACTTGGCAACCTTCAAGCGGAAGCCCAGCGAGGGTGTCGACCATGACCTGACTAACCACACAAGTCTCTTGTCTAGGTTTATCGCCTATTCGGGTTCTGATGAGGACATCAATACCATTTTTACACCCACAGCCCCTGCTGCTATACATACTGGACCAATTACTAGAGCTCACGCACGCCAATTGAATTATCAGGTACTTTCGTTTCTTGGTAACGATTCTAAAGTTCATGAGCATATGATGCTACCTAAATTGGACACATTTGTTTTGCTTACAAATGAAGGGCCTAGCTTGGACAAGAAAGATGAACCTTGGAGCAAGTTCAAGCATGGAGATGATGGCATGCGCAAGGGGAACAAGAACGGAGTTACAAGTGATGATTCCAGGACTCTGAAGCCACCATAATGAGTGCATGAAGCATGGGACGAAATATACAAGATGCCACTTCATAAATTTCGTCCAGAGGCTATTCTAGGTGTTGCGTCACCTTATTATTGGGCCAGGCCCATGTATTTTCGAAATACTTAAGTATAGGCTGTTTTTAGAGTCCGTATGTGTGGGGAAACAAGAGTTAGGGTTGGTTTCGGACCCCTCCACCAAGGGCCGCGAAATTCCCCCTCTCTCCTCCGTATATACAGCCCTTAGGGCATCGTTTAGACTTTGGGTTTTGTTTAGACTAAAAGTTCGCCATAGCTGCAACTTCGCGTACTTCGTTTGTGTCCAACGACCAGACCAAGGCGTTACAGAACCCCACCTTGATCAGTAAAGCTTTCATCTTATATTCACAATCTCCATATTGCAATCTCAGTTTATTGCTTGTTCTTCGTTTGCTATCAGGAAATAGACCCTCTTGGTCAGGTTGATCGTGATCCTGCGTGGTCAATAACCCTCGGAAGTTGGTTTAGCAATTGCTAAGGCGCGACGTCTCGCACGTTCGTAGTCGGATCGTCAAGGTCGACTCCCACAGAAAACGATAGCCACCATCTCATCGAAACATCGAGACACCTTTGCCTCTATCAAGTGGTATCAGAATTTCAGGTTGCTCGGTGAGATTTTACCGTTTTTCATAGTTTGGATCGAGTCTATTCTTCATACCTACAGTCCACAATAAAAAAGCCAAAAAAATTAGGGTTAGTTCATCATATCCGAACCAATCTGAGCCTTTGCATAGTCTTTTTAGAGTTTTGCTTTGTTGAATTTGCGGTTGCATCGTCGTGTCGAGTTGCTGGTCTTAGCATCTAGTCCCTTAGAGTTTCGAGTTCTGTTCACAGGTTGTCACGCCGCCGCCGCACCATCGTCATCATCATTACCATATACCACCACCCCACCATATACATCACCGCTGGCATATACAACCACCAATCCGAGTCCACATATACCATCGCCATATACAACCACCAATCCGAGTCCGCATATACCATCGCCATATACCACCACCAGTCCGAGTTCCACCAGATTCATCGCCGCCAACAGTCCGAGTTCCACCAGATTTATCTCAGCTACCAGTCCTAGTCCGAGTCCAGTATTTGTTGCTTTGTTTTCGAGTTCCAGATCATGCGATACATCGAGTCGTGACAGAGTAGGACTCCTGAGATTCCGTGCTACCTGCAGAAGAAAAATAGTTCCAAACTCAAAAAGAAACTAAGTCTGGAAAATTCTGGCTAGGCAGTTTTTAGACCATTTGTACACTTTTTCGAAAAAAATTGTTGCGGAGCAAAAAAAAGAGGAAAAAATAAGTGCAAAAAAGTGAAAAAAAGGAAAAAAAATTCACAGAGTGCTCCTCCCTTGTTTACGTGCCGCGCTGTGATTTTGTTCGTGTTCTAGGCTCGCGTCTCTAGTACGGTCTAGCCTAGGACCAGCACAGTACCGTTGTTGAGCGTTTATTCAACTTTGCATCTCTAAATTGATTATTGTTGTCCCTTTTTGCTACCATATTATAAGCCTTCCTAGCTCCACATACATCTACGTCGTGCGTTTGACTCTCCCTGGTAATCGCTGTATCCAAGCTTTGAGAGTTTTGACTATGATGGTTGCCGATCACCGCCTGCTGCTGGGTAAGAACTGGTAAGAATTTGAGATTTTCTTGACGGATTTGTGACACTCCACCACCACCTCTTGTTAGTAGTCTGTAGGATCATATTCTTGTGTGTTTCTATTGCTACAAACCATGGTAGGATCACAAGCCGACAAAACTGACTGGGAGAACATGACGAATAAGGAGTTGCATGATAAATTTTAGCAAATGATGAGTGGAAAGGTGCAAGATGTGCTAAACAGATTTGAAGAGGCCATGGAGAAGATATATGGCATGGAGAAGACGTTTGAAACAAAGCTCGATAACAAGTTTAATGAATTGCTTGCGCGTCTTCCACCACCACCACCGGCTGCCCCTAACGCACCGCTACAACAACAACAACAATGTCGCTTTCCAAATCAAGTGGGACGAGCACAGCGCGTTCCCATTGACCCTGGGCAAAATTCTGGTGCTGCTGTTGATGCTTCTTCCGCTCCTGCTGCTACTGCAGAGGTGGAGGACCATTACGAGGATGAGGTTGACCAAAATCAGAACTACGTGCAACCACCAGCACCACCACCACTAGGTCGTCCTCATGCATATCATCGCAACGGTAGGGCTGCACCACCACCTGAGGTACATGACCATCTTCCTAAACTAAAATTGAATATTTCACCATTTGATGGTAGATATGTTCCTGATATATATCTTACTTGGGAGTTAGAAACTGAACAACGATTTACATGTTTACAATATCTTGAGGAGAGACGTGTTCCTGCTGCTGTTTGTGCTTTCACTAGCTTTGCATGTGTGTGGTGGTCTGAACATTGTAGATTATATCCTATTCCATCTACTTGGGCTACTTTGAAAACTGCTATGCGTACTTGTTGGGTTCCACCATATTATCAACGTGAATTACTTCAAAAATTGCAGCGCTTAAGACAAGGAAAAAATTCTGTAGAAGAATATTATCAGGAATTACAAACTGGCATGATTAGATGTGGTATTGTTGAGGAGAATGAAGCTATGCTTGCACGTTTTATGGGTGGATTAAACAGAGAGATTCAGACCATTCTAGAGTATAAGGAGTATACTAATATCACTCGTTTATTCCATCTTGCTTGTAAAGCTGAACGTGAAGTGCAGGATCGACACGCATTGGCGCGAACTAACTTTTCTGCAGGTCGATCTTCATCATGGACACCACGTGCATCCTCTACTTCCACTCCACCAACACCTCCATCAGGTGCCACCTCCAGCAGTGATACAAGAAAGCAGGCACAGCCACCACTATCTGCCAAGAGCACACCTGTCAGGCCTGCGCAAAGCTCTTCTTCTTCCATGGCATCAATAGGGAACACAAGTGATATTATTTGTCATTGTTGTAAGGGAAGAGGACATTTTGCGAGAGAATGCCAATCTTAGTGTGTGATGATTGCTACTGAGGATGGTGGGGATGAGTCCGCTAGTGACTATGATGAGGAGACTTTGGCTCTTATTACACGTGAAGAACACAGTGGAGATGATTCTAATCATGAGACGCAATACATGGCTCCCGAAGATGCTGACAGGTATGAATGTTTAGTTGCTCAACGTGTTTTGAGTGTGCAGGTCACACAAGCTGAGCAAAATCAGAGGCATAATTCGTTACATACAAAGGGAGTTGTGAAGGAACGTTCTGTTCGCGTCATCATAGATGGAGGGAGCTGCAACAACTTGGCTAGCATGGAGATGGTGGAGAAGCTATCTCTCACCACAAGACCACATCCACATCCTTACTACATCCTATGGTTCAACAACAACGGCAAGGTTAAGGTAACACGTACTGTTCATGTGCATTTTAGTATCTCTACATATGCTGATTGTGTTGATTGTGATGTGGTACCTATGCAATCATGTTCCTTATTACTTGGTAGACCATGGCAATTTGATAAAAATTCTATATACCATGGTAGAAACAATCAGTATACTCTTGTTCATAAGGATAAAAATATTACTTTGCTTCCTATGACTCTTGATTCTATTTTGAAAGATGATATTAATAGAGCTAATAAAGCAAAACAGGAGAACAATAAGAGTGAAAATCAGATTGTGGCAAACGAATTTGAGCAACACATGAAGCCTAATAATAAACCATCTAATGTTGCTTCTGAAATTAAATTTAAAAGTGCATGTTTACTTGCCACCAAATCTGATATTGATGATCTAGATTTTAGCAAATCTATTTGCTATGCTTTTGTGTGCAAAGAGGCATTATTTTCATTCGAGGACGTGCCTTCCTCTTTGCCTATTGCTGTCACTAACATTTTGCAGGAGTTTGCTGACGTCTTTCCACAAGACATGCCACTAGGATTACCACCTATTCGAGGGATTGAGCATCAAATTGACTTAATTCCCGGTGCATCATTACCCAACCATGCGCCATACCATACCAATCCAGAGGAGACGAAGGAGATTATGTGTCAAGTACAGGAGCTGCTTGACAAAGGTTATATACATGAAACCTTAGTCCTTGTGTTGTTCCTATCATTTTAGTGCCGAAAAAGGATGGTACGTCGTGTATGTGTGTTGATTGCAGAGGCATTAATAATATTACTATTTGTTATCATCATCCTATTCCTAGGCTAGACGACATGCTTGATGAATTGAGTGGCTCTACAATATTCTCCAAAGTTGATTTGCATAGTGGATACCATCAAATTCGTATGAAATTTGGAGATGAATGGAAAACGGCATTTAAAACTAAGTTTGGTTTATATGAGTGGTTAGTCATGCCTTTTGGGTTAACTAATGCACCTAGTACTTTCATGAGACTAATGAACGAAGTTTTATGTGCTTTCATTGGACAATTTGTGGTAGTCTATTTTGATGAAATACTGATTTATAGCAAATCTTTGGAGGAACATTTGGAACATTTACGTGATGTTTTTATTGGTCTACGTGATACACATTTGTTTGGTAACCTTGGAAAGTGCACCTTTTGCATCGACCGAGTATCTTTTCTTGGCTATGTTGTTACTCCACAGGGAATTGAAGTTGATAAAGCCAAGATTGAAGCTATTGAGAGTTGGCCGCAGCCCAAAACGGTCACACAAGTGAGGAGTTTCCTTGGCCTCGCTGGTTTCTATAGGCGTTTTGTGAGAGATTTCAGCACCATTGTTGCACCTCTCAACGAGCTTACAAAGAAGGATGTTCCTTTTGTTTGGGGTACCGCACAGGAAGAAGCCTTCACGGTATTGAAAGATAAGTTGACACATGCTCCTTTATTCCAATTTCCTGATTTCCATAAGACTTTTGAGCTTGAATGTGATGCTAGTGGAATTGGATTAGGAGGTGTGTTATTACAAGATGGCAAACCCGTTGCATACTTTTTTGAAAATTTGAGTGGGCCTAGTATGAACTATTCTACTTATGATAAAGAATTATATGCTCTTGTTCGGACCTTAGAAACATGGCAACATTATTTATGGCCAAAGGGATTTGTTATACATTCTGATCATGAATCTTTGAAACACATTAAAAGTCAAGCAAAACTGAACCGTAGACATGCTAAATGGGTTGAATTCATTGAGACTTTCCCTTATGTCATTAAACACAAGAAGGGTAAAGAAAATGTTATTGCTGATGCATTGTCTCATCGTTATACTATGCTTTCACAACTTGACTTCAAAATATTTGGTTTGGAGACCATCAAAGATCAATATGTGCATGATGCTGAATTTAAAGATGTATTGCAGAATTGTAAGGAAGGGAGAACTTGGAACAAGTTCATTCTTAATGATGGATTTGTGTTTCGTGCTAACAAGCTACACATTCCAGCTAGCTCCGTTCGTCTTTTCTTGTTGCAGGAGGTGCATGGTGGAGGATTAATGGGACACTTTGGCGTCAAGAAGACGGAGGATATACTTGCTACACATTTCTTTTGGCCAAAGATGAGACGGGATGTTGAGCGTTTTGTTGCTCGCTGCACTACATGTCAAAAAGCTAAGTCACGACTCAATCCTCATGGTTTATATATGCCTTTGCCTGTACCTAGTGTTCCTTGGGAAGATATATCTATGGACTTTGTTTTATGTTTACCTCGAACAAAGAAGGGGAGGGATATCATATTTGTTGTCGTGGATAGGTTCTCGAAAATGGCACACTTTATACCATGTCATAAAAGCGATGATGTTATTAATGTTGCTGATTTGTTCTTTCGTGAAATTATTCGCTTGCACGGTGTGCCAAATACTATTGTTTCAGATCGTGATACTAAATTTCTTAGCCACTTTTGGAGATGTTTATGGGCAAAGTTGGGGACTAAACTGCTTTTTAGTACTACTTGTCACCCCCAAACTGATGGACAAACTGAAGTAGTCAATAGAACATTGTCTACTATGCTTAGGGCTGTTTTGAAGAATAACAAGAAAATGTGGGAAGAATTCTTGCCTCATATTGAATTTGCTTATAATCGTTCATTGAATTCTTCTACTAAGATGTGCCCTTTTGAAATTGTGTATGGTTTCCTACCTCGTGCACCTATTGATTTGTTGCCTCCTCCATCTTCGGAGAAGGTTAATTTTGATGCTAAAGAACGTGCTGAATTGATTTTAAAAATGCATGAGTTAACTAAGGAAAACATTGAGCGTATGAATGCTAAATATAAACTTGCTGGAGATAAGGGTAGAAAACATGTTGTGTTTGCACCTGGAGATCTTGTTTCGTTACATTTGTGTAAGGATAGATTTCCTAATTTGCGCAAATCAAAGCTAATGCCACGTGCTGATGGTCCTTTTAAGGTGTTAGATAAAATAAATGATAATGCATATAAACTAGAGATGCCTACAGATTTTGGGGTTAGTCCCACTTCTAACATTGCAGATTTGAAGCCTTATTTGGGTGAGGACGATGAACTTTCGTCGAGGACGACTTCATTTCAAGAAGGGGAGGATGATGAGGACATCAATACCATTGTTACACCCACAGCCCCTGCTGCTATACATACTGGACCAATTACTAGAGCTCGCGCACGCCAATTGAATTATCAGGTACTTTCATTTCTTGGTAAAGATTCTAATGTTCATGAGAATATGATGCTGCATAAATTGGATACATTTGTTTTTCTTACAAATGAAGGGCCTAGCTTGGACAAGAAAGATGAACCTTGGAGCAAGTTCAAGCATGGAGATGATGGCATGCGCAAGGGGAACAAGAACGGAGTTACAAGTGATGATTCCAGGACTCTGAAGCCACCATAATGAGTGCATGAAGCATGGGACGAAATATACAAGATGCCACTTCATAAATTTCGTCCAGAGGCTATTCTAGGTGCTGCGTCACCTTATTATTGGGCCAGTCCCATGTATTTTCGAAGTACTTAAGTATAGGCTGTTTTTAGAGTCTGTATGTGTGGGGAAACAAGAGTTAGGGTTGGTTTTGGACCCCTCCACCAAGGGCCACGAAATTCCCCCTCTCTCCTGCATATATACATCCCTTATGGCATCGTTTAGAATTTGGGTTTTGTTTAGACTAAAAGTTCGCCATAGCTGTAACTTCGCGTACTTCGTTTGTGTCCAACGACCAGACCAAGACGTTAAAGAACCCCACCTTGATCAGTAAAGCTTTCATCTTATATTCGCAATATCCAGATTGCAATCTCAGTTTCTTGCTTCTTCTTCATTTGCTAGCAGGAAACAGACCCTCGTGGTCAGGTTGATCGTGCTCCTACATTGTCAATAACCCTCCGAAGTTGGTTTAGCGATTGCTAAGGCGCGACGTCTCGCACGTTCGTAGTCGGATCGTCAAGGTCGACTCCCACAGAAAACGATAGCCACCATCTCATCGAAACATCGGGACACCTTTGCCTCTATCAGGTTCCATCCGCAAGGAGATCCGGCCGAGATTTCCACTATGGCCCCAAACGATGTGTGCAGGGTTCCCGAGTCAGCAAACAGACGTCTCGGTACAACGAGCCACTTGCCTACCACATCATAGCCCACCCCTAAGGTCAGCGCTTGCATGGCCTCTATCATACTACAAACACCAGAAACTACTTGCAACTCCTGGACAAAGGACAAAGCGATTAATAAGCCGAGAGGGTCCATTGGTTTCGGGCCCAACACGTGGTAGTAACTGTTCTTGGATCACAAACACGAGACTCAATTCCTGAGGATGGTTTCAATGAGACAACCCACCATATACTCCTACATGGCATCTCATCGCTACCTTTCCCAAATCGTGTTCACACACTTAGCTCCCAACAGTAGGACATGTTCACACCACTCCAATGCATCTCAGATGAATCATACCTGACGCAACTCTAAGCATAGCAGGCATAACAAGCAAGCATAAATGAGTAGGCACATCATGGCTCACACAACTCCTACTCATGCTAGTGGGTTTCAACTATTTACTGTGGCAGTGACAGGTCATGCAGAGGAAGGGGTTCAACTACCGCAGCATGTAACAGTTGAAACAGTTATGTCCTAATGCAGTAAAAGAGAGCAAGAGCGAGAGAGTGGGATTGTATCGGAATGGTCAATGGGAGTGATGAGGGCATCACTAACAAAGTTACACCCACAACCCCTACTGATAAATATACAGGACCAATTACTAGAGCTCGTGCACGCCAATTAAATTACTAGGTACTTTCGTTTCTTGGTAATGATTCTATTGTTCGTGAGAATATGATGCTTCCTAAATTGGTTACATTTTTCTTGCTTACAAATGAAGGGCCTAACTTGGACAAGAAGGATGATCATTGGAGCAAGATCAAGCATGGAGATGATGGCATGCGCAAGGGGAACAAGAACGGAGTTACAAGTGATGATTTTAGTACTTTGAAGCCACCATAATGAGTGTGTGAAGCCTTGGTCGAAATATACAAGATGACACTTCATAAATTTCGTCCAGAGGCTATTATAGGTGTTGTGTCACCTTATTATTGGGCGGGGCCCATGTAATTTCGAAATACTTGAGTATGGGCTATTTTTAGAGTCCGTATGTGTGGGGAAACAAGAGTTAGGGTTGGTTTCGGACCCCTCCTCCAAGGGCCAAAAAATTCCCCCCCTCTTCCTCCACATATACAATCCTTAGGGCGTCGTTTAGACTTTGGGTTTTGTTTAGATTAAAGTTCTCCATAGCCGCAACTTCGCGTACTTCATTTTTGTTCAACGACCAGACAAAGGCGTCACAGAACCCCACCTTGATCAATAAAGCTTTCCTCTTATATTCGCAATATCCAGATTGCAATCTTAGTTTCTTGCTTGTTCTCCATATGCTTGCAGGAAACAGATCTTCGTGGTCAAGTTGGTCGTGCTCCGGCGTGGTCGATAACCTCTCAGAGTTGGTTTAGCGATTGCTAAGGCGTGATGTCCTCGCACGTTCGTAGTCGGATCGTCAAAGTCGACTTCCTCCAAAACGATAGCCACAATCTCATCGAAAGATGGGACACCTTTGCCTCTATCAAGTGGTATCAGATTTCCATGTTGCTCGTTGAGATTTTACAGTTTTTTGTAGTTTAGATCGAGTCTATTATTCATACCTACAGTCCACAAAAAAGCGAAAAAATTAGGGTTAGTTCATCATATCCGAACCAGTCTAAGCCTTTGCATGGTCTTTTCCGTAGTTTGCGCTGTTGAATTTGTGGTTGCATCATCGTGTCTAGTTACTGGTCTTAGAGTCTAGTCTTTCAGAGTTTTGAGTTCTAGTCATAAGTTGTCACGCCGCCGCAGCACCATCATCATCGCCCCTGCCATCTACCACCACCTCTTATCTGCCACCGATCTGTATCCATATACCACCATCAATCTGTATTCGTATACGACCACCGATCCGTATCCATATACCACCACTGCTACCACCATCACTGCCATATACAAACACTGCTGCCATATCCTACCACCATATATCCACCACCAATCTAAGTTCTTTTCATATTAGGTTTGTTTTCAAGATCCATCTAATTTACGTTTCGTGTTTCCTTGCCTGAGTAGGTTTCGAAAAAAAAGAGTCTGGAGACCCCCGGGCAGTTTTTAGGCCAAAATTTTCGCAGGCAATTTTTTCCCTATCCTATTTTTAGGCTTTTTTGAGTCTTTTGAGCCACGTGCCTGTTGGAAATATGCCCTAGAGGCAATAATAAAAGTATTGTTATATTTCAATGTTCATGATAAATGTCTTTTATTCATGCTATAACTGTATTATCCGGAAATCGTAATACACGTGTGAATACTTAGACCACAATATGTCCCTGGTGAGCCTCTAGTTGACCAGCTCGTTGTGATCAACAGATAGTCATTGTTTCCTGACTATGGACATTGGATGTCGTTGATAACGGGATCACATCATTAGGAGAATGATGTGATGGACAAGGGTTCCGGGGGTCCACCGGGAGGGGCCACCCCTCCCGGGGGGCCACATGGGCTGCGTGGGGCAGGGAGCCAGCCCCTGGTGGGCTGGCCGCACCCCCTCCCTTTGGCCCATGCGCCTAGGGTTGAGGGGGAACCCTAGAGGGGGCGCCCCCCTTGACTTGGGGGGCAAGCCACCCTCTCCCCTCCCCCCTAGGCCGCCGCACCCCCCCCCCTAGATGGGTTCTAGGGGGCCGGCCCCCTTCTCCCTTCCCCCTATAAATAGAGGGGTGAGGGGAGGGCAGCCGCACCACCCTCCAAGGCGCAGCCCTCCCCTCCCCAACACCTCTCCTCCTCCGTTGTGCGCTTGGCGAAGCCCTGTCGGAGTACTGCCTCTCCACCATCACCACGCCGTCGTGCTGCCGGTGGAGCTGTCTTCCTCAACCTCTCCTTCCCCCTTGCTGGATCAAGAAGGAGGAGACGTCTCCCGTCCCGTACGTGTGTTGAACGCGGAGGTGCTGTCCGTTCAGCACTTGGTCATCGGTGATTCGAATCGCGTCGAGTACGACTACATCATCACCTTGCAAGCTTCCGCACGCGATCTACAAGTGGTATGTAGATGCAAACTCTCTCCCTTGACTCGTTTCTTAGATAAACTCATAGATGGATCTTGGTGAAACCGTAGGAAAAATTTTAATTTTCTGCAACGTTCCCCAACAGTGGCATCATGAGCTAGGTCTATGCGTAGTTCTCTTTGCACGAGTAGAACACAATTTTGTTGTGGGCGTGGATTTTGTCATCTTACTTGCCTCTACTAGTCTTTTCTTGCTCAACGGTATTGTGGGATGAAGCGGCCTGGACCAACCTTACACGTACGCTTACGTGAGACCGGTTCCACCGACTGACATGCACTAGTTGCATAAGGTGGCTGGCGGGTGTCTGTCTCTCCCACCTTAGTTGGAGCGGAATCGATGAACATGGCCCTTATGAAGGGTAAATAGAAGTTGACAAAATCACGTTGTGGTAATTCGTAGGTAAGAAAACGTTCTTGCTAGAACCCAATTGCAGCCACGTAAAAGATGCAACAACAATTAGAGGACGTCTAACTTGTTTTTGCAGCGATTGATCATGTGATGTGATATGGCCAGAAGTTGTGATGAATGATGAATTGTGATGTATGAGATCATGTTCTTTGTAATAGGATTCACGACTTGCATGTCGATGAGTATGACAACCGGCAGGAGCCATAGGAGTTGTCATTATTTTTTGTATGACCTGCGTGTCATTGAATAACGCCATGTAAACTACTTTACTTTATTGCTAAACGTTAGTCATAGAAGTAGAAGTAGTCGTTGGCGTGACAACTTCATGAAGACACGATGATGGAGATCATGGTGTCAAGCCGGTGACAGGATGATCATGGAGCCCTGAAGATGAAGATCAATGGAGCTATATGATATTGGCCATATCATGTCACAACTATATAATTGCATGTGATGTTTATTATGTATTATGCATCTTGTTTACTTAGGACGACGGTAGTAAATAAAATGATCCCTTATAAAATTTCAAGAAGTGTTCTCCCCTAACTGTGCACCGTTGCTACAGTTCGTCGCTTCTAAGCACCACGTGATGATCGGGTGTGAGGGATTCTTACGTTCACATACAACGGGTGTAAGACAGTTTTACACAGCGAAAACACTTAGGGTTAACTTGACGAGCCTAGCATGTGCAGACATGGCCTCGGAACACGGAGACCGAAAGGTCGAACACGAGTCGTATGGAAGATACGATCAACATGAGAATGTTCACCGACGATGACTAGTCCGTCTCACGTGATGATCGGACACGGCCTAGTCGACTCGGATCGTGTAACACTTAGATGACTAGAGGGATGTCTAATCTAAGTGGGAGTTCATAATTTGATTAGAACTTTATTATCATGAACTTAGTCTAAAAACCTTTGCAAATATGTCTTGTAGATCAATGGCCAACGCTAATGTCAACATGAGCTTCAACGCGTTCCTAGAGAAAACCAAGCTGAAAGATGATGGCAGCAACTATACGGACTGGGTCCGGAACCTGAGGATCATCCTCATAGCTGCCAGGAAACAATATGTCCTAGAAGGACCGCTAGGTGACGCTCCCGTCCCAGAGAACCAAGACATTATGAATGCTTGGCAATCTCGTGCTGATGATTACTCCCTCGTTCAGTGCGGCATGCTTTACAGCTTAGAACCGGGGCTCCAAAAGCGTTTTGAGCACCACGGAGCATATGAGATGTTCGAAGAGCTGAAACTAGTTTTTCAAGCTCATGCCCGGGTCGAGAGATATGATGTCTCCGACAAGTTCTACAGTTGTAAGATGGAGGAAAACAGTTCTGTCAGTGAGCACATCCTGAAGATGTCTGGGTTGCACAACCGCATGACCCAGCTGAACATTAACCTCCCAGATGAGGCGGTCATTGACAGAATCCTCCAGTCGCTCCCACCAAGCTACAAGAGCTTTGTGATGAACTACAACATGCAGGGGATGGAAAAGACCATTCCTGAAGTGTTCTCGATGCTGAAGTCAGCAGAGGCCGAAATCAAGAAAGAACATCAAGTGTTGATGGTCAATAAGACCACTAAGTTCAAGAAGGGAAAGGGTAAGAAGAACTTCAAGAAGGACGGCAAAGATGTTGCCGCGCCTGGTAAGCCAGTTACCGGGAAGAAGTCAAAGAATGGACCCAAGCCTGAGACTGAGTGCTTTTATTGCAAGGGGAAGGGTCACTGGAAGCGGAACTGCCCCAAATACTTAGCGGATAAGAAGGCTGGCAACACCAAAGGTATATTTTATATACATGTGATTGATGTGTACCTTACCAGTACTCGTAGTAACTCCTGGGTATTTGATACCGGTGCCGTTGCTCATATTTGTAACTCACAGCAGGAGCTGCGGAATAAACGGAGACTGGCAAAGGACGAGGTGACGATGCGCGTCGGGAATGGTTCCAGAGTCGATGTGATCGCCGTCGGCACGCTGCCTCTACATTTACCTACGGGATTAGTTTTGAACCTTAATAATTGTTATTTAGTGCCAAGTTTGAGCATGAACATTGTATCTGGATCTCGTTTAATACGAGATGGCTACTCATTTAAGTCTGAGAATAATGGTTGTTCGATTTATATGAGAGATATGTTTTATGGTCATGCTCCGATGGTCAATGGTTTATTCTTAATGAATCTCGAGCGTAATATTACACATGTTCATAGTGTATATGCCAAAAGCTTTAAAGTTGATAACGATAGTCCCACATACTTGTGGCACTGCCGCCTTGGTCACATTGGTGTCAAGCGCATGAAGAAGCTCCATGCCGATGGACTTTTAGAGTCTCTTGATTATGAATCGTTTGACACGTGCGAACCATGCCTCTTGGGCAAAATGACCAAGACTCCGTTCTCCGGAACAATGGAGCGAGCAACCAACTTGTTGGAAATCATACATACCGATGTGTGCGGTCCAATGAGCGTTGAGGCTCGCAGAGGATATCGTTATGTTCTCACTCTCACAGATGACTTGAGTAGATATGGGTATGTCTACTTAATGAAACACAAGTCTGAGACCTTTGAAAAGTTCAAGGAACTTCAGAATGAGGTAGAGAATCAACGTGACCGAAAGATAAAATTCTTACGATCAGATCGTGGAGGAGAATACTTAAGTCACGAATTTGGTACACACTTAAGGAAATGTGGAATCGTTTCACAGCTCACGCCGCCTGGAACACCTCAGCGAAACGGTGTGTCCGAACGTCGTAATCGCACTCTATTGGATATGGTGCGGTCTATGATGTCTCTTACCGATTTACCGCTATCATTTTGGGGATACGCTCTAGAGACAGCTACATTCACTTTAAATAGGGCACCGTCTAAATCCGTTGAGACGACACCGTATGAATTATGGTTTGGAAAGAAACCTAAGCTGTCGTTTCTAAAAGTTTGGGGATGCGATGCTTATGTCAAGAAACTTCAACCTGAAAAGCTCGAACCCAAGTC
>NC_041388.1:218781518-218797162 GCF_002162155.2 Triticum dicoccoides | reverse complement strand
TTGTTGCCAAGAACGGATGCTTTCTGGAAAAAGAGTTTCTCTCGAAAGAAGTAAGTGGGAGGAAAGTAGAACTCGATGAAGTACTACCTCTTGAGCAGGAAAGTGGCGCAGCGCAGGAAACCGTTCCTGTGATGCCCACACCAACTGAAGAGGAAAACAATGATGATGATCAAGGTACTTCGGATCAAGTTACTGCTGAACTTCGTAGGTCCACTAGGACACGTTCCGCACCAGAGTGGTACGGCAACCCTGTCCTGGAAATCATGTTGTTAGACAACAATGAACCTTCGAACTATGAAGAAGCGATGGCGGGCCCAGATTCCAACAAATGGCTTGAAGCCATGAAATCCGAGATAGAATCCATGTATGAAAACAAAGTATGGACTTTGACAGACTTGCCCGATGATCGGCGAGCGATAGAAAACAAATGGATCTTTAAGAAGAAGACGGACGCGGATGGTAATGTTACCATCTATAAGGCTCGACTTGTCGCTAAGGGTTATCGACAAGTTCAAGGGATTGACTACGACGAGACTTTCTCTCCCGTAGCGAAGCTGAAGTCCGTCCGAATCATGTTAGCAATTGCCGCATACTATGATTATGAGATATGGCAAATGGACGTCAAAACGACATTCCTTAACGGGCATCTTAAGGAAGAACTATATATGATGCAGCCGGAAGGTTTTGTCGATCCTCGGAACGCTAACAAAGTATGCAAGCTCCAGCGATCCATTTATGGACTGGTGCAAGCATCTCGGAGTTGGAACATTCGCTTTGATGAGATGATCAAAGCGTTTGGGTTTATGCAGACTTATGGAGAAGCCTGCGTTTACAAGAAAGTGAGTGGGAGCTCTGTAGCATTTCTCATATTATATGTAGATGACATACTCTTGATGGGAAATAATATAGAATTTCTGGACAGCATTAAGGCCTACTTGAATAAGTGTTTTTCAATGAAGGACCTTGGAGAAGCTGCTTATATATTAGGCATCAAGATCTATAGAGATAGATCGAGACGCCTCATAGGTCTTTCACAAAGCACATACCTTGATAAGATTTTGAAGAGGTTCAAAATGGATCAGTCCAAGAAGGGGTTCTTGCCTATGTTACAAGGTGTGAGATTGAGCTCGGCTCAGTCACCGACCACGGCAAAAGATAAAGAAGAGATGAGTGTCATCCCCTATGCTTCAGCCATAGGATCTATTATGTATGCCATGCTGTGTACCAGACCCGATGTAAACCTTGCGGTAAGTTTGGTAGCAAGATACCAGAGTAATCCCGGCAAGGAACACTGGACAGCGGTCAAGAATATCCTGAAGTACCTGAAAAGGACGAAGGACATGTTTCTCGTTTATGGAGGAGACGAAGAGCTCGTCGTAAAGGGTTACGTCGACGCTAGCTTCGACTCAGATCTGGATGACTCTAAGTCACAAACCGGATACGTGTATATGTTGAATGGTGGAGCAGTAAGCTGGTGCAGCTGCAAGCAGAGCGTCGTGGCGGGATCTACGTGTGAAGCGGAGTACATGGCAGCCTCGGAGGCAGCGCATGAAGCGATTTGGGTGAAGGAGTTCATCACCGACCTAGGAGTCATACCCAATGCATCGGGGCCGATCAAACTCTTCTGTGACAACACTCGAGCTATTGCCCTCGCCAAGGAGCCCAGGTTTCACAAGAAGACCAGGCACATCAAGCGTCGTTTCAACTCCATCCGTGAAAATGTTCAAGATGGAGACATAGAGATTTGCAAAGTGCACACGGATCTGAATGTCGCAGATCCGCTGACTAAACTTCTCTCGCGTGCAAAACATGATCAACACCAGAACTCTATGGGTGTTCGATTCATCATAATGTAACTAGATTGGTGACTCTAGTGCAAGTGGGAGACTGTTGGAAATATGCCCTAGAGGCAATAATAAAAGTATTGTTATATTTCAATGTTCATGATAAATGTCTTTTATTCATGCTATAACTGTATTATCCGGAAATCGTAATACACGTGTGAATACTTAGACCACAATATGTCCCTGGTGAGCCTCTAGTTGACCAGCTCGTTGTGATCAACAGATAGTCATTGTTTCCTGACTATGGACATTGGATGTCGTTGATAACGGGATCACATCATTAGGAGAATGATGTGATGGACAAGACCCAATCTTAAGCATAGCATAAAAGATCGTGTAGTTTGTTTTGCTAGAGCTTTGCCAGTGTCAAGTATCTCTTCCTTCGACCATGAGATCGTGTAACTCCCTGATACCGTAAGAGTGCCTTGGGTGTATCAAACGTCACAACGTAACTGGGTGACTATAAAGGTGCATTACAGGTATCTCCGAAAGTAGCTGTTGGGTTGACACGGATCGAGACTGGGATTTGTCACTCCGTATGACGGAGAGGTATCTCTGGGCCCACTCGGTAATGCATCATCATAATGAGCTCAATGTGACCAAGGTGTTGGACACGGGATCATGCATTACGGTACGAGTAAAGTGACTTGCCGGTAACGAGACTGAACAAGGTATTGGGATACCGACGATCGAGTCTCGGGCAAGTAACGTACCGATTGACAAAGGGAATTGCATACAGGGTTTGATCGAATCCTCGACATAGTGGTTCATCCGATGACAACATCGAGGAGCATGTGGGAGCCATCATGGGTATCTAGATCCCGCTGTTGGTTATTGACTGAGAGCGTCTCGGTCATGTCTGCATGTCTCCCGAACCCGTAGGGTCTACACACTTAAGGTTCGGTGACGCTAGGGTTATTAGGTAGACTAGTATGTGACTACTGAATGTTGCTCGGAGTCCCGGATGGGATCCTGGACGTCACGAGGAGATCCGGAATGGTCCGGAGGTAAAGATTTATATATGGGAAGTTGTCAAACGGACACCGGGAAGTTTCGGGGTCATACCGGTATTGTGCCGGGGCCACCAGAAGGGTTCCGGGGGTCCACCGGGAGGGGCCACCCCTCCCGGGGGGCCACATGGGCTGCGTGGGGCAGGGAGCCAGCCCCTGGTTGGCTGGCCGCACCCCCCTCCCTTGGGCCCATGCGCCTAGGGTTGAGGGGGAACCCTAGAGGGGGCGCCCCCCTTGACTTGGGGGGCAAGCCACCCTCTCCCCTCCCCCCTAGGCCGCCGCACCCCCCCTAGATGGGTTCTAGGGGGCCGGCCCCCTTCTCCCTTCCCCCTATAAATAGAGGGGTGAGGGGAGGGCAGCCGCACCACCCTCCAAGGCGCAGCCCTCCCCTCCCCAACACCTCTCCTCCTCCGTTGTGCGCTTGGCGAAGCCCTGTCGGAGTACTGCCTCTCCACCATCACCACGCCGTCGTGCTGCCGGTGGAGCTGTCTTCCTCAACCTCTCCTTCCCCCTTGCTGGATCAAGAAGGAGGAGACGTCTCCCGTCCCGTACGTGTGTTGAACGCGGAGGTGTTGTCCGTTCAGCACTTGGTCATCGGTGATTCGAATCGCGTCGAGTACGACTACATCATCACCTTGCAAGCTTCCGCACGCGATCTACAAGTGGTATGTAGATGCAAACTCTCTCCCTTGACTCGTTGCTTAGATGAACTCATAGATGGATCTTGGTGAAACCGTAGGAAAAATTTTAATTTTCTGCAACGTTCCCCAACAGTGCCATCATAGTGATTTTTTGTCGCACTTTTTCGTCGTCGCTGCCCTCATTTCCGAACAAATAGTCAAAAAATTGCGTGCCCATTTTGTCAGCTTGACCTAGGAAGAGTTTTGAGACACTCGCCATTATAGTGATTTTTCACAAAAAAAGAGGAGCGCCAAAAAATACAGTGTGAAAAAAATTCTAGAGTGCTTTTCCCTTGTTTACGTGTCGCGCCGTGATTTTGTTCGTGTTCTAGGCTCGCGTCTCTAGTACGGTCTAGCCTAGAACCAGCACAGTACCGTCATTGAGCGTTTATTCAACTTTGCATCTCTGCATTGATTATTGCTGACCCTTTTTGCTACCATAGTATAACCCTTCCTAGCTCCACATACATCTACGTCGTGCGTTTGAATCTCCCTGGTAATCGCTCTATCCAAGCTTTGAGAGTTTTGACTACAACGGTTGCTGATCACCGCCTGCTGCTGGGTAAGAACTGGTAAGAATTTGAGATTTGCTTGACAGATTTGTGACACTCCACCACCGACAGTTTCTAGTAGTCTGTAGGATCATATTCTTGTGTGTTTCTATTGCTCCTAACCATGGCAGGATCACAAGCCGGCGAGATTGACTGCGGGAACATGAAAAACAAAGGGTTACATGATAAGTTTCAGCAAATGATGAGTGGACAGATGGAAGATGTGCTAACCAGATTTGAAGAGGCCATGGAGAAGATAGATGTCATTGAGAAGGCATCCGAAACAAAGCTCGATAACAAGTTTAATGAATTGCTCGCGCGTCTTCCACAACCACCGCCCGCTGCACCTGTCGCACCTCTACAACAACAACAACAACAACAACAACAACAACATCGCCTTCCAAATCAAGTGGGACGAGCACAGCGTGTTCTCCTTGAGCCTGGTCATACTTCTGGTGCCGATGTACCTACTATTGATGCTTCTGTAGCTCCTGCTACTACTGCAGAGGTGGAGGACCATTACAAGGATGAGGTTGATCAAAATCAGAACTACGTGCAACCATCAGCACCACTGCCACCAGGTTGTCCTCATGCATATCATTGCAATGGTAGGGCTGCACAACCACCTGAAGTACGAGATCATGACCATCTTCCTAAACTAAAATTGAATATTCCACCATTTGAGGGTAGATATGTTCCTGATATATATCTTACTTGGGAGTTAGAAACTGAACAACGTTTTACATGTTTACAATAGCCTGAGGAGAGACGTGTTCCTGCTGATGTTTGTGCTTTCACTAGCTTTGCATGTGTTTGGTGGTTCGAACATTGTAGATTATATCCTATTCCAGCTACTTGGGCTGCTTTGAAAACTGCTATGCATACTCGCTGGGTTCCACCATATTATCAACGTGAATTCCTTCAAAAATTTCAACGCTTAAGACAAGGAAAAAATTCTATAGAAGAATATTATCAAGAATTACAAACCAGCATGATTCGATGTATTATTGTTGAGGAGAATGAAGCTATGATTGCACGTTTTATGGGTGGATTAAATAGAGAGATTCAGACCATTCTAGAGTATAAGAAATATAATAATATCACTCATTTATTCCATCTTGCTTGCAAAGCTAAATGTGAAATGTAGGATTGACAGGCATTGGCGCGAACTAACTTTTCTGCAGGTCAACCTTCATCATGGACACCGCATGCATCCTCTACTTCCACACGTTCTGCTGCATCAGTGCCTCCGTCAGCTGCCACCGCCAACCATGATACGAGAAAGCAGGAACAACCTCCACTATCTGCCAAGAGCACACCTTCTGGCCTGCACAGAGTTCTTCATCCATGGCATCAACAGGGCAAACACATGATATTATTTGTCATCGTTGCAAGGGTGGAGGTCATTATGCGAGACAATGCCCATCTAAGCGTGTGATGATTGTTAGTGAGGACGGTGGGTATGAGTCTGCTAGTGACTATGATGAGGGGAGTTTGGCTCTTATTACAAGTGAAGAACACGGTGGAGATGATTCTGATCATGAGACGCAATACATGGCTGCTGAAGATGCTGACATGTATGAATGTTTAGTTGCTCAACGTGTTTTGAGTGTGCAGGTTACACAAGCAGAGAAAAATCAGAGGCATAATTTGTTCCATACAAAGGGAGTTGTGAAGGAACGTTCTGTTCGCGTCTTCATAGATGGAGGGAGCTGCAACAACTTCGCTAGCATGGAGATGGTGGAGAAGCTATCTCTCACCACAAGACCACATCCACATCCTTACTATATCCAATGGTTCAATAACAGCGGAAAGGTTAAGGTAACACGTACTGTTCGTGTGCATTTTAGTATCTCTACCTATGCTAATTATGTTGATTGCAATGTGGTACACATGCAAGCATGTTCCTTATTACTTGGTAGACCATGGCAATTTGATAAAAATTCTGTACACCATGGTAGAAACAATCAGTATACTCTTGTTAATAAGGATAAACATATTGCTTTGCTTCCTATGACTCCTGATTCCATTTTGAAAGATGATATTAATGGAGCTAATAAAGCTAAGCAGGAGCACAACAAGAGTGAAAATCAGATTGTGGCAAAAGAATTTGAGCAACAAATGGAGCCTTCCTCTTTGCCTCCTGCTATTACTAACATTTTGCAGGAGTTCGCTGACGTCTTTCCACAAGACGTGCCACCTGGATTACCACCTATTCGAGGGATTGATGATCATATTGACTTAATTCCCAATGCTTCGCTACCCAATCGTGCACCATACCGTACCAATCCAGAGGAGACGAAGGAGATTATGTGTCAAGTCCAAGAGCTGCTCGACAAAGGTTATATTCGCGAATCCCTTAGTCCTTGTGTTGTTCCTATTATTCTAGTGCCGAAAAAGGATGGTACATCGTGTATGTGTTTTGATTGTAGAGGCATTAATAATATTAATATTCGTTATCATCATCCTATTCCTACGCTAGATGCTATGCTTGATGAATTGAGTGGCTCAACCATATTCTCCAAAGTTGATTTGCTTAGTGGATACCATCAAATTCTTATGAAATTGGGAGAGGAATAGAAAACTGCATTTAAAACTAAGTTTGGTTTATAGGAGTGGTTAGTCATGCCTTTTGGGTTAACTAATGCACCTAGTACTTTCATGATATTAATGAACGAAGTTTTACGTGCTCTCATTGGACGATTTGTGGTATAGGAGGAACATTTGGAACATTTTCGTGCTGTTTTTATTGCTTTACGTGATGCATGTTTGTTTGGTAACCTTGGAAAGTGCACCTTTTGCATCGACCGAGTATCTTTTCTTGGCTATGTTGTTACTCCACAGGGAATTGAAGTTGATAAAGCCAAGACTGAAGCTATTGAGAGTTAGCCACAGCCCAAAACGGTCACACAAGTGAGGAGTTTCCTTGGCATCACTGGTTTCTATAGGCATTTGTGAGAGGTTTCAGCACCATTGTTGCACCTCTCAACGAGCTGACAAAAAAGGATGTGCCTATTGTTTGGGGTACCGCACAGGAAGAAGCCTTCATGGTATTGAAAGATAAGTTGACACATGCTCCTTTACTTCAATTTTCTGATTTTAATAAGACTTTTGAGCTTGAATGTGATGCTAGTGGAATTGGCTTAGGAGGTGTGTTATTAAATGATGGCAAACTTGTTACATACTTTTCTAAAAAATTGAGTGGGCCTAGTCTGAACTATTCTACTTATGATAAAGAATTATATGCTCTTGTTCGGACCTTAGAAACATGGCAACATTATTTATGGCCCAAGGAATTTGTTATACATTCTGATCATGAATCTTTGAAACACATTAAAAGTCAAGCAAAACTGAACCGTAGACATGCTAAATGGGTTGAATTCATTGAGACTTTCCCTTATGTTGTTAAATACAAGAAGGGTAAAGAAAATGTTATTGATGATGCATTGTCTCGTCGTTATACTATGCTTTCACAACTTGACTTTAAAATATTTGGTTTGGAGACCATCAAAGATCAATATGTGCATGATGCTGAATTTAAAGATGTATTGCAGAATTGTAAGGAAGGGAGAACTTGGAACAAGTCCGTTGTTAACGATGAATTTGTGTTTCGTGCTAACAAGCTATGCATTCCAGCTAGCTCCATTTGTCTTTGTTGTTGCAGGAGGCGCATGGAGGAGGATTAATGGAACACTTTGGCGTGAAGAAGACGGAGGATATACTTGCTACACATTTCTTTTGGCTAAACATGTTGAGCGTTTTGTTGCTCGCTGCACTACATGTCTAAAAGCTAAGTCACGACTCTATCCTCATGGTTTATATATGCCTTTGCCTGTACCTAGTGTTCCTTGGGCGGGTATATCTATGGACTTTGTTTTTGGTTTACCTCGAACAAAGAAGGGGAGGGATAGCATATTTGTTGTCATGGATAGGTTCTCGAAAATGGCACACTTTATACCATGTCATAAAAGCGATGATGATGTTAATGTTGCTGATTTGTTCTTTTGTGAAATTATTCGCTTGCATGGTGTGCCAAATGTTGGGGAACGTTGCAGAAAATTAAAATTTTTCCTACGGTTTCACCAAGATCCATCTATGAGTTCATCTAAGCAACGAGTCAAGGGAGAGAGTTTGCATCTACATACCACTTGTAGATCGCGTGCGGAAGCTTGCAAGGTGATGATGTAGTCGTACTCGACGTGATTCGAATCACCGATGACCAAGTGCTGAACGGACAGCACCTCCACGTTCAACACACGTACGGGACAGGAGACGTCTCCTCCTTCTTGATCCAGCAAGGGGGAAGGAGAGGTTGAGGAAGACAGCTCCACCGGCAGCACGACGGCGTGGTGGTGGTGGAGAGGCAGTACTCCGACAGGGCTTCGCCAAGCACACAACGGAGGAGGAGAGGTGTTGGGGAGGGGAGGGCTGCGCCTTGGAGGGTGGTCCGGCTGCCCTCCCCTCACCCCTCTATTTATAGGGGGAAGGGAGAAGGGGGCCGGCCCCCTAGAACCCATCTAGGGGGGGTGCGGCGGCCAAGGGGAGAGGGGGAGAGGGTGGCTTGCCCCCCAAGCCAAGGGGGCGCCCCCTCTAGGGTTCCCCCCTCAACCCTAGGCGCAAGGGCCCAAGGGAGGGGGTGCGGCCAGCCCACCAGGGGCTGGCTCCCTGCCCCACGCAGCCCATGTGGCCCCCCGGGAGGGGTGGCCCCTCCCGGTGGACCCCCGGAACCCTTCCGGTGGCCCCGGTACAATACCGGTATGACCCCGAAACTTCCCGGTGTCCGTTTGACAACTTCCCATATATAAATCTTTACCTCCGGACCCTTCCAGAGCTCCTCGTGACGTCGAGGATCCCATCCGAGACTCCGAACAACATTCGATAGTCACATACTAGTCTTCCTAATAACCCTAGCGTCACCGAACCTTAAGTGTGTAGACCCTACGGGTTCGGGAGACATGCAGACATGACCTAGACGCTCTCAGGTCAATAACCAACAGCGGGATCTGGATACCCATGATGGCTCCCACATGCTCCTCGATGTTGTCATCGGATGAACCACGATGTCGAGGATTCGATCAAACCCTGTATGCAATTCCCTTTGTCAATCGGTACGTTACTTGCCCGAGACTCGATCGTCGATATCCCAATACCTTGTTCAGTCTCGTTACCGGCAAGTCACTTTACTCGTACCGTAATGCATGATCCCGTGTCCAACACCTTGGTCACATTGAGCTCATTATGATGATGCATTACCGAGTGGGCCCAGAGATACCTCTCTGTCATACGGAGTGACAAATCCCAGTCTCGATCCGTGTCAACCCAACAGATACTTTCGGAGATACCTGTAATGCACCTTTATAGTGACCCAGTTACGTTGTGACGTTTGATACACCCAAGGCACTCTTACGGTATCCGGGAGTTACATGATCTCATGGTCGAAGGAAGAGATACTTGACATTGGCAATGCTCTAGCAAAACGAACTACACGATCTTTTATGCTATGCTTAGGATTGGGTCTTGTCCATCACATCATTCTCCTAATGATGTGATCCCGTTATCAACGACATCCAATGTCCATAGTCAGGAAACCATGACTATCAGTTGATCACAACGAGCTAGTCAACTAGAGGCTCACCAGGGACATATTGTGGTCTAAGTATTCACACGTGTATTACGATTTCCGGATAATACAGTTATAGCATGAATAAAAGACATTTATCATGAACATTGAAATATAATAATACTTTTATTATTGCCTCTAGGGCATATTTCCAACAGTCTCCCACTTGCACTAGAGTCACCAATCTAGTTACATTGTGATGAATCGAACACCCATAGAGTTCTGGTGTTGATCATGTTTTGCACGCGAGAGAGGTTTAGTCAGCGGATCTGCGATATTCAGATCCGTGTGCACTTTGCAAATCTCTATGTCTCCATCTTGAACATTTTCACGGATGGAGTTGAAACGATGCTTGATGTGCCTGGTCTTCTTGTGAAACCTGGGCTCCTTGGCGAGGGCAATAGCTCCAGTGTTGTCACAGAAGAGTTTGATCGGCCCCGACGCATTGGGTATGACTCCTAGGTCGGTGATGAACTCCTTCACCCAAATCGCTTCATGCGCTGCCTCCGAGGCTGCCATGTACTCCGCTTCACACGTAGATCCCGCCACGACACTCGGCTTGCAGCTGCACTAGCTTACTGCTCCACCATTCAACATATACACGTATCCGGTTTGTGACTTAGAGTCATACAGATCTGAGTCGAAGCTAGCGTCGACGTAACCCTTTACGACGAGCTCTTCGTCTCCTCCATAAACGAGAAACATGTCCTTCGTCCTTTTCAGGTACTTCAGGATATTCTTGACCACTGTCCAGTGTTCCTTGCCGGGATTACTTTGGTATCTTGCTACCAAACTTACGGCAAGGTTTACATCGGGTCTGGTACACAGCATGGCATACATAATAGATCCTATGGCTGAAGCATAGGGGATGACACTCATCTCTTCTTTATCTTTTGCCGTGGTCGGTGACTGAGCCGAGCTCAGTCTCACACCTTGTAACATAGGCAAGAACCCCTTCTTGGACTGATCCATTTTGAACCTCTTCAAAATCTTATCAAGGTATGTGCTTTGTGAAAGACCTATGAGGCGTCTCGATCTATCTCTATAGATCTTGATGCCTAATATATAAGCAGCTTCTCCAAGGTCCTTCATTGAAAAACACTTATTCAAGTAGGCCTTAATGCTGTCCAGGAATTCTATATTATTTCCCATCAAGAGTATGTCATCTACATATAATATGAGAAATGCTACAGAGCTCCCACTCACTTTCTTGTAAACGCAGGCTTCTCCATAAGTCTGCATAAACCCAAACGCTTTAATCATCTCATCAAAGCGAATGTTCCAACTCCGAGATGCTTGCACCAGTCCATAAATGGATCGCTGGAGCTTGCATACTTTGTTAGCGTTCCGAGGATCGACAAAACCTTCCGGCTGCATCATATACAGTTCTTCCTTAAGATGCCCGTTAAGGAATGCTGTTTTGACGTCCATCTGCCATATCTCATAATCATAGTATGCGGCAATTGCTAACATGATTCGGACGGACTTCAGCTTCGCTACGGGAGAGAAAGTCTCGTCGTAGTCAATCCCTTGAACTTGTCGATAACCCTTAGCGACAAGTCGAGCCTTATAAATGGTAACATTACCATCCGCGTCCGTCTTCTTCTTAAAAATCCATTTGTTTTCTATCGCTCGCCGATCATCGGGCAAGTCTGTCAAAGTCCATACTTTGTTTTCATACATGGATTCTATCTCGGATTTCATGGCTTCAAGCCATTTGTTGGAATCCGGGCCCGCCATCGCTTCTTCATAGTTCGAAGGTTCATTGTTGTCTAACAACATGATTTCCAGGACAGGGTTGCCGTACCACTCTAGTGCGGAACGTGTCCTTGTGGACCTACGAAGTTCAGCAGTAACTTGATCCGAAGTACCTTGATCATCATCAATGTTTTCCTCTTCAGTTGGTGTGGGCATCACAGGAACATTTTCCTGAGCTGCACCACTTTCCCGTTCGAGAGGTAGTACTTCATCGAGTTCTACTTTCCTCCCACTTACTTCTTTTGAGAGAAACTCTTTTTCCAGAAAGCATCCGTTCTTGGCAACAAAGATCTTGCCTTCGGATCTTAAGTAGAAGGTATACCCGACAGTTTCCTTAGGGTATCCTATGAATACGCATTTTTCCGACTTGGGTTCGAGCTTTTCAGGTTGAAGTTTCTTGACATAAGCATCGCATCCCCAAACTTTTAGAAACGACAGCTTAGGTTTCTTTCCAAACCATAATTCATACGGTGTCGTCTCAACGGATTTAGACGGTGCCCTATTTAAAGTGAATGTAGCTGTCTCTAGAGCGTATCCCCAAAATGATAGCGGTAAATCGGTAAGAGACATCATAGACCGCACCATATCCAATAGAGTGCGATTACGACGTTCGGACACACCGTTTCGCTGAGGTGTTCCAGGCGGCGTGAGTTGTGAAACGATTCCACATTTCCTTAAGTGTGTACCAAATTCGTGACTTAAGTATTCTCCTCCACGATCTGATCATAAGAATTTTATCTTTCGGTCACGTTGATTCTCTACCTCATTATGAAATTCTTTGAACTTTTCAAAGGTCTCAGACTTGTGTTTCATTAAGTAGACATACCCATATCTACTCAAGTCATCAGTGAGAGTGAGAACATAACGATATCCTCCGCGAGCCTCAACGCTCATTGGACCGCACACATCGGTATGTATGATTTCCAACAAGTTGGTTGCTCGCTCCATTGTTCCGGAGAACGGAGTCTTGGTCATTTTTCCCAAGAGGCATGGTTCGCACGTGTCAAACGATTCATAATCAAGAGACTCTAAAAGTCCATCGGCATGGAGCTTCTTCATGCGCTTGACACCAATGTGACCAAGGCGGCAGTGCCACAAGTATGTGGGACTATCGTTATCAACTTTAAATCTTTTGGCATCTACACTATGAACATGTGTAATATTACGCTCGAGATTCATTAAGAATAAACCATTGACCATCGGAGCATGACCATAAAACATATCTCTCATATAAATCGAACAACCATTATTCTCAGACTTAAATGAGTAGCCATCTCGTACTAAACGAGATCCAGATACAATGTTCATGCTCAAACTTGGCACTAAATAACAATTATTAAGGTTCAAAACTAATCCCGTAGGTAAATGTAGAGGCAGCGTGCCGACGGCGATCACATCGACTCTGGAACCATTCCTGACGCGCATCATCACCTCGTCCTTCGCCAGTCTCCGTTTATTCCGCAGCTCCTGTTGTGAGTTACAAATATGAGCAACGGCACCGGTATCAAATACCCAGGAGTTACTACGAGTACTGGTAAGGTACACATCAATCACATGTATATCAAATATACCTTTGGCGTTGCCGGCCTTCTTATCCGCTAAGTATTTGGGGCAGTTCCGCTTCCAGTGACCCTTCCCCTTGCAATAAAAGCACTCAGTCTCAGGCTTAGGTCCATTCTTTGACTTCTTCCCGGTAACTGGCTTACCAGGCGCGGCAACCTCCTTGCCGTCCTTCTTGAAGTTCTTCTTACCCTTGCCCTTCTTGAACTTAGTGGTCTTATTGACCATCAACACTTGATGTTCTTTCTTGATTTCAGCCTCTGCTGACTTCAGCATCGAGAACACTTTAGGAATGGTCTTTTCCATCCCCTGCATGTTGTAGTTCATCACAAAGCTCTTGTAGCTTGGTGGGAGCGACTGGAGGATTCTGTCAATGACCGCCTCATCTGGGAGGTTAATGTTTAGCTGGGTCATATGGTTGTGCAACCCAGACATCTTCAGGATGTGTTCACTGACAGAACTGTTTTCCTCCATCTTACAACTGTAGAACTTGTCGGAGACATCATATCTCTCGACCCGGGCATGAGCTTGAAAAACTAGTTTCAGCTCTTCGAACATCTCATATGCTCCGTGGTGCTCAAAACGCTTTTGGAGCCCCGGTTCTAAGCTGTAAAGCATGCCGCACTGAACGAGGGAGTAATCATCAGCACGAGACTGCCAAGCATTCATAATGTCTTGGTTCTCTGGGACGGGAGCGTCACCTAGCGGTCCTTCTAGGACGTATTGTTTCCTGGCAGCTATGAGGATGATCCTCAGGTTCCGGACCCAGTCCGTATAGTTGCTGCCATCATCTTTCAGCTTGGTTTTCTCTAGGAACGCGTTGAAGTTGATGTTGACATTAGCGTTGGCCATTGATCTACAAGACATATTTGCAAAGGTTTTAGACTAAGTTCATGATAATAAAGTTCTAATCAAATTATGAACTCCCGCTTAGATTAGACATCCCTCTAGTCATCTAAGTGTTACACGATCCGAGTCGACTAGCCCGTGTCCGATCATCACGTGAGACAGACTAGTCATCGTCGGTGAACATTCTCATGTTGATCGTATCTTCCATACGACTCGTGTTCGACCTTTCGGTCTCCGTGTTCCGAGGCCATGTCTGCACATGCTAGGCTCGTCAAGTTAACCCTAAGTGTTTTCGCTGTGTAAAACTGTCTTACACCCGTTGTATGTGAACGTAAGAATCCATCACACCCGATCATCACGTGGTGCTTAGAAGCGACGAACTGTAGCAACGGTGCACAGTTAGGGGAGAACACTTCTTGAAATTTTATAAGGGATCATCTTATTTACTACCGTCGTCCTAAGTAAACAAGATGCATAAACATAATAAACATCACATGCAATTATATAGTTGTGACATGATATGGCCAATATCATATAGCTCCATTGATCTTCATCTTCGGGGCTCCATGATCATCTTGTCACCGGCTTGACACCATGATCTCCATCATCATGATCTCCATCATCGTGTCTTCATGAAGTTGTCACGCCAACGACTACTTCTACTTCTATGACTAACGTTTAGCAATAAAGTAAAGTAGTTTACATGGCGTTATTCAATGACTCGCAGGTCATACAAAAAATAAAGACAACTCCTATGGCTCCTGCCGGTTGTCATACTCATCGACATGCAAGTCGTGAATCCTATTACAAATAACATGATCTCATACATCACAATTCATCATTCATCACAACTTCTGGCCATATCACATCACATGATCAATCGCTGCAAAAACAAGTTAGACGTCCTCTAATTGTTGTTGCATCTTTTACGTGGCTGCAATTGGGTTCTAGCAAGAACGTTTTCTTACCTATGAATCACCACAACGTGATTTTTTCAACTTCTATTTACCCTTCATAAGGGCCCTGTTCATCGATTCCGCTCCAACTAAAGTGGGAGAGACAGACACCCGCCAGCCACCTTATGCAACTAGTGCATGTCAGTCGGTGGAACCGGTCTCACATAAGCGTACGTGTAAGGTTGGTCCGGGCCGCTTCATCCCACAATACCGTTGAGCAAGAAAAGACTAGTAGAGGCAAGTAAGATGACAAAATCCACGCCCACAACAAAATTGTGTTCTACTCGTGCAAAGAGAACTACACATAGACCTAGCTCATGATGCCACTGTTGGGGAACGTTGCAGAAAATTAAAATTTTTCCTACGGTTTCACCAAGATCCATCTATGAGTTCATCTAAGCAACGAGTCAAGGGAGAGAGTTTGCATCTACATACCACTTGTAGATCGCGTGCGGAATCTTGCAAGGTGATGATGTAGTCGTACTCGACGTGATTCGAATCACCGATGACCAAGTGCTGAACGGACAGAACCTCCGCGTTCAACACACGTACGGGACGGGAGACGTCTCCTCCTTCTTGATCCAGCAAGGGGGAAGGAGAGGTTGAGGAAGACAGCTCCACCGGCAGCACGACGGCGTGGTGGTGGTGGAGAGGCAGTACTCCGACAGGGCTTCGCCAAGCACACAACGGAGGAGGAGAGGTGTTGGGGAGGGGAGGGCTGCGCCTTGGAGGGTGGTCCGGCTGCCCTCCCCTCACCCCTCTATTTATAGGGGGAAGGGAGAAGGGGGCCGGCCCCCTAGAACCCATCTAGGGGGG
>NC_041388.1:218700003-218781508 GCF_002162155.2 Triticum dicoccoides | reverse complement strand
GCAGTACTCCGACAGGGCTTCGCCAAGCACACAACGGAGGAGGAGAGGTGTTGGGGAGGGGAGGGCTGCGCCTTGGAGGGTGGTCCGGCTGCCCTCCCCTCACCCCTCTATTTATAGGGGGAAGGGAGAAGGGGGCCGGCCCCTAGAACCCATCTAGGGGGGGTGCGACGGCCAAGGGGAGAGGGGGAGAGGGTGGCTTGCCCCCCAAGCCAAGGGGGCGCCCCCTCTAGGGTTCCCCCCTCAACCCTAGGCGCAAGGGCCCAAGGGAGGGGGTGTGGCCAGCCCACCAGGGGCTGGCTCCCTGCCCCACGCAGCCCATGTGGCCCCCCGGGAGGGGTGGCCCCTCCCGGTGGACCCCCGGAACCCTTCCGGTGGCCCCGGTACAATACCGGTATGACCCCGAAACTTCCCGGTGTCCGTTTGACAACTTCCCATATATAAATCTTTACCTCCGGACCCTTTCGGAGCTCCTCGTGACGTCCAGGATCCCATCCGGGACTCCGAACAACATTCGGTAGTCAGATACTAGTCTTCCTAATAACCCTAGCGTCACCGAACCTTAAGTGTGTAGACCCTACGGGTTCGGGAGACATGCAGACATGACCTAGACGCTCTCAGGTCAATAACCAACAGCGGGATCTGGATACCCATGATGGCTCCCACATGCTCCTCGATGTTGTCATCGGATGAACCACGATGTCGAGGATTCGATCAAACCCTGTATGCAATTCCCTTTGTCAATCGGTACGTTACTTGCCCGAGACTCGATCGTCGGTATCCCAATACCTTGTTCAGTCTCGTTACCGGCAAGTCACTTTACTCGTACCGTAATGCATGATCCCGTGTCCAACACCTTGGTCACATTGAGCTCATTATGATGATGCATTACCGAGTGGGCCCAGAGATACCTCTCCGTCATACGGAGTGACAAATCCCAGTCTCGATCCGTGTCAACCCAACAGATACTTTCGGAGATACCTGTAATGCACCTTTATAGTCACCCAGTTACGTTGTGACGTTTGATACACCCAAGGCACTCTTACGGTATCCGGGAGTTACACGATCTCATGGTCGAAGGAAGAGATACTTGACATTGGCAATGCTCTAGCAAAACGAACTACACGATCTTTTATGCTATGCTTAGGATTGGGTCTTGTCCATCACATCATTCTCCTAATGATGTGATCCCGTTATCAACGACATCCAATGTCCATAGTCAGGAAACCATGACTATCAGTTGATCACAATGAGCTAGTCAACTAGAGGCTCACCAGGGACATATTGTGGTCTAAGTATTCACACATGTATTACGATTTCCGGATAATACAGTTATAGCATGAATAAAAGACATTTATCATGAACATTGAAATATAATAATACTTTTATTATTGCCTCTAGGGCATATTTCCAACACCAAATACTATTGTTTCAGATCATGATACTAAATTTCTTAGCCACTTTTGGAGATGTTTATGCGCTAAGTTGGGGACTAAATTGCTTTTTAGAACTACATGTCATCCCCAAACTGATGGACAAAATTAAATAGTCAATAAAACATTGTCTACCATGCTTAGGGTTGTTTTGAAGAATAACAAGAAAATGTGGGTAGAATGCTTGCCTCATATTGAATTTTCTTATAATCGGTCGCTGCATTCTACTACTAAGTGTACCCTTTTGAAATTGTGTATGGTTTCCTACCTCATGCACCTATTGATTTGTTGTGTCTTCCATCTTCAGAGAAGGGTAATTTTGATGCTAAACAACGTGCTGAATTGATCTTAAAAATGCATGAGTTAACTAAGCAAAATATTGAGGGCATGAATGCTAAATATAAACTTGTTGGAGATAACGGTAGAAAACGTGTTGTCTTTGCACCTGGAGATCCTGTTTGGTTACATTTTTGTAAGGATAGGTTTCCTAATTTGCGCAAGTCAAAGCTAATACCACGTGCTGATGGTCCTTTTAAGGTGTTAGAAAAAATAAATGACAATGCATATAAACTTGAGTTGCCTGCAGATTTTGGGGTTAGTCCCACTTTTAACATTGCAGATTTGAAACCTTACTTGGGTGATGAAGATGAGCTTCCATCGAGGACGACTTCAATTCAAGAAGGGGAGGATGATGAGGACATCCCTAGCAAAGTTACACCCAGAACCCCTACTGATACATATACAGGACTACTACCTATTGAGCACTGCGTTGGATTTCCCTTGAAGAGGAAAGGGTGGTGCAGTAAAGCAGCGTAAGTATTTCCCTCAGTTTTTGAGAACCAAGGTATCAATCAAGTAGGAGACCACGCGCGAGTCACCTCGTACCTACACAAACAAATAACAACCTCACAACCAACGCGATAAAGGGGTTGTTAATACCTTCAGGCCACTTGCAAGAGTGAGATCTGATAGAGATGATAATAATAAGATAAGTATTTTGGTATTTTTATGGTATAGTTGAAAGTGAAGATTGCAAAATAAAATAGATTGGAAACATGTATGATGTAAAATAGACCCGGGGGGCATGGGTTTCACTAGTGGCTTCTTTCAAGATAGCATAAGTATTACGGTGGGTGAACAAATTACTGTCGAGCAATTGATAGAAAAGCAAATAATTATGAGAATATCTAGGCATGATCATGTATATAGGCATCACAATCGTGACAAGTAGACCGACTCCTGCCTGCATCTACTACTATTACTCCACACATCGACCGCTATCCAGCATGCATCTAGAGTATTAAGTTCATAAGAACAAAGTAATACCTTAAGCAAGATGACATGATGTAGAGGGATAAACTCATGCAATATGATATAAACTCCATCTTTTTATCCTCGATGGCAACAACACAATACGTGTCATTTCCCTTTCTGTCACTGGGATCGAGCACCGCAAGATTGAACCCAAAGCTAACCACTTCTCCCATTGCAAGAAAGATCAATCTAGTAGGCTAAACCAAACTGATAATTCGAAGAGACTTGCAAAGATAAACCAAACATACATAAAATAATTCAGATAAGATTCAAATATTGTTCATGGATAATCTAGATTATAAACCCACAATTCATCGGATCGCGACAAACACACCGCAAAAAGAAGAGTTACATTGAATAGATCTCCAAGAGAATCGAGGAGAACTTCGTATTGAGATCCAAAGAGAGAGAAGAAGCCATCTAGCTACTAGCTATGGACCCGAAGGTCTGAGGTAAACTACTCACACATCATCGGAGGGCCATGGAGTTGATGTAGAGGCCCTCTGTGATCAATGCCCCCTCCGGCGGAGCTCCGGAAAAGGCCCCAAGATGGGATCTCTTGGGTACAGAAGGTTGCGGTGGTGGAAATAGGGTTTCGTGGTGCTCCTGGATGTTTGCGGGGTATCTGAACATATATAGGAGGAAGAAGTAGGTCGGTGGAGCTACGAGGGGCCAATGAGGGGGGAGGGCGCGCCCCCTGCCTCGTGGCTGCCTCGTTGATTGCTTCATGTCCACTCCAAGTCCTCTGGGTCACGTTTGTTCCAAAAATCACGTTCCCGAAGGTTTCATTCCATTTGGGCTCCGTTTGATATTCCTTTTCTATCAAACACTAAAATAGGCAAAAAAACAACAATTTGGGCTGGGCCTCCGGTTAATAGGTTAGTCCTAAAAATAATATAAAAGCGTAAAATAAAGCCCATTAACATCCAAAATAGATAATATAATAGCATGGAACCATCAAAAATTATAGATACGTTGGAGACGTATCAACATCCCCAAGCTTAATTCCTGCTCGTCCTCGAGTAGGTAAATGATAAAAACAGAATTTTTGATGTGGAATGATTTCTAGAATATTCTTCAATGTATTTTTCTCTATTGTGGCATGAATGTTCATATCTGAAAGATTCAAGATAAAAGTTTATTCTTGACATAAAAATAGTAATACTCCAAGTATGCTAATCAAGCAATTATGTCTTATCAAAATACCATAGACAAAGAAAACTTATCCCTACAAAGTCATATAGTTTGTCCATGCTTTATTTTTGTCACACAAAATGCTCTCATCATGCACAACCCCGATGACAAGCCAAGCAATTGTTTCATACTTAGCCTTTTTAAACTCTTTCAACTTTTAAGCAATATATGAGCGCGAGCCATGGACATAGCACTACGGGTGGAATGGAATATGATGATTGAGTTTGTGTGAGAAGACAAAAAGGGAGAAAGTCTCACATTGACACGGATAATCAATGGGCTATGGAGATGCCCACCGATTGATGTCTATGCAAGGAGTAGGGATTGCCATGCAACGGATGCACTAGAGCTATAAATGTATCAAAGCTCATCAAAGAAACTAAGTGGGTGTGCACCCAACTCGCTTGCTCACGAAGACCTAGGGCATTTGAGGAAGCCCATCATTGGAATATACAAGCCAAGTTCTATAATGAAAAATTTCCACTAGTATATGAAAATGAAAAAATAAGAGACTCTCTATCATGAAGATCATGGTGCTACTTTGAAGCACAAGTGTGGAAAAAGGATAATAACATTGTCCCTTCTTTCTTTTTCTCTCATTTTTTTGGGCCTTCTTTTTTTTGGCCTCTTTTCTTTCTTTCTTTTTTCGTCCGGAGTCTCATCCCGACTTGTGGGGGAATCATAGTCTCCATCATCCTTTCCTCACATGGGACAATGCTCTAATGATGATCATCACACTTTTATTTTCTTACAACTCAAGATTTACAACTCGATACTTAGAACAAAATATGACTCTATGTGAATGCCTCCGGTGGTGTACCGGGATTGCGATGAATCATGAGTGACATGTATGAAAAAATTATGAATGGTGGCTTTGCCACAAATACGATGTCAACTACATGATCATGCAAAGTAATATGAAAATGATTATGCATGTCATAATAAATGGAACGGTGGAAAGTTGCATCACAATATATCTCGGAATGGCTATGGAAATGCCACAAGAGGTAGGTATGGTGGCTATTTTGAGGAAGACATAAGGAGGCTTATGTGCGATAGAGTGTATCATATCACGGGGTTTGGATGCACCGGCGAAGTTTGCACCAACTCTCAAGGTGAGAAAGTGAAATGCACGGTACCAAAGAGGCTAGCAATGGTGGAACGATGAGAGTGCATATAATCCATGGACTAAACATTATTCTTAAAGAACACACATACTTATTGCAAAAATCTACAAGTCATCGAAACCAAGCACTACGCGCATGCTCCTAGGGGGATAGATGGGTAAGAAAAGACCATCGCTCGTCCCCGACCGCCACTCATAAGGAAAGCAAGCAAAGAACACCCCATGCTTCAAATTTGTCACATAACGTTCACCATACATGCATGCTACGGGACTTGCCAACTTCAACACAAGTATTCATCAATTCCACAATTACTCAACTAGCACACTTCTAATATTACCACCTTTATATCTCAAAACAATCTATCAAGCATCCAACTTCTATTAGCATTTAAAATTTATAACCAAAGTGAATTACCATGCTAAAGGACTCTCAAAATGATAAATGAAGCATGATAGATCAATTATTTCTATAAAGTAGAACCACCGCCATGCTCCAAAAGATATAAGCGAAGCACTAGAGCAAAAACTATATAGCTCAAAAGATATAAGTGAAGCACATGGAGTATTCTAATAAATTCCAATTCATGTGTGTCTCTCCCAAAAGGTGTGTACAACAAGGATGATTGTGGTAAACTAGAAAGCAAAGACTCAAATCATACAAGACGCTCCAAGAAAAACACATATCATGTGGCGAATAAAAATATAGCTCCAAGTAAAGTTACCGATAGACGAAGACGAAAGAGGGGTGCCTTCTGGGGCATACCCAAGCTTACGCTTTTTGGTGTCCTTGAATTTTACCTTGGGGTTCCTTGGGCATCCCCAATCTTAGGCTCTTGCCACTCCTTGTTCCATAATCCATCAAATCCTTACCCAAAACTTGAAAATTTCACAACCCAAAACTTAAAAGAATATCTTCGTGAGCTCCATTAGTAAAAGAAAACAAACCACCACTTCAAGGTACTTTAATGAAATCATTCTTGATTTATATTGGTGTTAAACCTACTGTATTCCAACTTTTCTATGGTTCATAAACTCTATTACTAGCCATGGATCCACCAAAATAAGCAAACAACACACGAAAAACAGATTCTGTCAAAAACAGAAAAGTCTGTAGTAATCTGTAGGTTTAGACCACTTCTGGGACCCCAAAAATTTTAAAATAAATTTTTTGACGTGAGGAATTTATCTATTAATCATCTTCAAATATAATTAACTAAATATCACTCTCCAATAAAAAATGGCATCAATTCTCGCGAGCGCTAAAGTTTCTGTTTTTTACAGCAGGATCAAAAAGACTTTCCCCAAGTCCTCCCAACGGTTCTACTTGGCAAAAACACTAATTAAACACAAAAGACACAACCAAAACAGAGGCTAGATAAATTGTTTATTACTAAACAGGAGCAAAAAGCAAGGAATAATATTGGGTTGTCTCCCAACAAGCGCTTTTCTTTAAAGTCCTAAAGCTAGGCATAAGATTTCAACAATGCTCACATGAAAGACAAGAATCGAAGCACAAAGCGAGCATCATAAAACATGTGACAAACACATCTAAGTCTAACATACTTCCTATGCATAGGCATCTCATAGGTAAACAAATTATCAAGGCAAGCAAATACTAGCATATGCAAGGAAGCGGAAAGAAACAATAGCAATCTCAACATAACGAGAGGTAATTTAGTAACATGAAAATTTCTACCACCAAGTTTTCCTCTCTCATAATAATTACATGTAGGATCATAAGAAAATTCAACAATATAGCTATCACAAAACATATTCTTAACACGATCCACATGTATGCAAAGTTGACACTCTTCCAAAATAGTGGGATTAAAATTAACTGAAGTCATGACCTCTCCAATCCCACTTTCAATAATATTGCAAACACTATTATCAATCTCATATTCATCATGGGGCTTAAATAAATTTTCAAGATCAAAAGAAGAATCACCCCAATCATGATCATTGCAACAAATAGTAGTCATAGCAAAACTAGCATCCCCAAGCTTGAGGTTTTGCATATCATTAACACAATTGACATTAAGAGAATTTATAATAACATCATTGCAATCATGCTTTTCATCTAAGGAACTATCAAGTATGGGTGCAATTGCAACGATCTCATGTTTAACATAAGGAACTATAGCAAATTCATCTTCATAAATATTGACATCATGGCCACAAGAATAGCAAGCATCATGTTCATCAAGGGATATTTCAATCAAATCATCGGAATCATAATTATCTATAGATTCATGCATATCATTATTTTCTTCCGAAGCAACGGTCATTCTTTCAATAAATTCTTTGACATAGACATTATGAGCATAGTTTTCATAGCAATATTTAAGTATGTCAAAAATTTCAGATTCGTAGAGAGTAATATCATACTTTTCAATCAAAGAAGCAACTTCATAAGCACCCTTAAAAGCAACAAATTCTTCAATTTGTTCGATATAGTAGTAACTATAAAGATCCTTTGCATAAGAAGATAAGATTTCATTATCATTAAACTCACATAGGTAGGGGAGGTGTTTTTTAGGGTTCTTAGAGCAACAAGTAAAATCACAAATTTCACAAAGATTCCAAGCATAACATAGCAATATGTTTATTTGATCCCATAAGAGTCTCCCTTTTTCAAACAAACGGTGACGCACAAAATGAGCATGTTCATCTAAAGATTTCCCATCAACTAGGCTAATTGGGGTTTCAGCACGAGCGCATAAGGATCGAAGATCATCCAAGTAGAACACTTTAAGTGGATCCATAACAATAGATTTTTAGCAAGAAAAGATGCAAGCAAACAGAAGGCACGTTGAAACACAAAGAAAGATACATACGGGAAGAAGGCGAATGGAAAAAGGGCGAATAAAACGGCAAGGGTGAAGTGGGGGAGAGGAAAACAAGAGGCAAATGGCAATAATGTAATGCGAAGGATAAGAGTTGTGATGGGTACTTGGTATGTCTTGACTTGGCGTAGATCTCCCCGGCAACGGCGCCAAAAATCCTTCTTGCTACCTCTTGAGCACTGCATTGGTTTTCCCTTGAAGAGGAAAGGGTGGTGCAGTAAAGCAGCATAAGTATTTCCCTCAGTTTTTCAGAACCAAGGTATCAATCCAGCAGGAGACCACGCGCGAGTCACCTCGTACCTACACAAAAAAATAAGAACCTCGCAACCAATGCGATAAAGGGGTTGTCAATCCCTTCATGTCCACTTGCAAGAGTGAGATCTGATAGAGATGATAATAATAAGATAAGTATTTTTGGTATTTTTATGATATAGATTGAAATTAAAGATTGCAAAATAAAATAGATTGGAAACTTGTATGATGGACAATAGACTCGGGGGCCATAGGTTTCACTAGGGGCTTCTCTCAAGATAGCATAAGAATTATGGTGGGTGAACAAATTACTGTCGAGCAATTGATAGAAAAGCGAATAATTATGAGAATATCTAGGCATGATCATGTATATAGGCATCACGTCCGTGACAATTAGACCGACTCCTGCCTGCATCTACTACTATTACTCCACACATCGACCGCTATCCAACATGCATCTAGAGTATTAAGTTCATAAGAACAGAGTAATGCCTTAAGCAAGATGACATGATGTAGAGGGATAAACTCATGCAATATGTTATAAACCCCATCTTTTTATCATCGATGGCAACAATACAATACGTGTCATTTCCCTTTCTATCACTGGGATCGAGCACCGCAAGATTGAACCCAAAGCTTAGCACTTCTTCCATTGCAAGGAAGATTAATCTAGTAGGCCAAACCAAACTGATAATTCGAATAGACTTACAAAGATAAACCAATCATACATAAAAGAATTCAGAGAAGATTTAAATATTGTTCATAGATAATCTGGATCATAAACCCACAATTCATCGGATCTCGACAAATACACCGCAAAAAGAAGAGTTACATCGAATAGATATCCAAGAGAATCGAGGAGAACTTTGTATTGAGATCCAAACAGAGAGAAGAAGCCATCTAGCTACTAGCGATGGACCCGAAGGTCTGAGGTAAACTACTCACACATCATCGGAGGGGCCATGGAGTTGATGTAGAGGCCCTCCGTGATCAATGGCCCCTCTAGCGGAGCTCCGGCAGAGGCCCCAAGATGGGATCTCTTGGGTACATAAGGTTGCGGCGGAGGAAATAGGGTTTCGTGGTGCTCCTGGATGTTTGCGGGGTATGTGAACATATATAGGAGGAAGAAGTAGGTCGGTGGAGCTACGAGGGGCCCACGAGGGGGGCGCACCCAGGGGTAGCTGCACCCCTGCCTCGTGGCCGCCTCGTTGATTGCTTGACATCCACTCCGAGTCCTCTGGATCACATTTTTTCCAAAAGTCATGTTCCCGAAGGTTTCATTCCGTTTGGGCTACGTTTAATATTCCTTTTCTACGAATCACTGTTAGGCAAAAAACAGCAATTTGGGCTGGGCCTCCGGTTAATAATTTAGTCCCAAAAATAATATAAAAGTGTAAAATAAATTCCATTAACATCCAAAACAGATAATATAATAGCATGGAACAATCAAAAATTAAAGATACATTGGAGACGTATCAAGGACCAATTACTAGAGCTAGCGCACGCCAATTAAATTACTAGGTACTTTCGTTTCTTGGTAATGATTCTAATGTTCGTAAGAATATGATGCTACCTAAATTGGATACATTTGTCTTGCTTACAAATGAAGGGCCTAACTTGGACAAGAAGGATGATCATTGGAGCAAGATCAAGCATGCAGATGATGGCATGTGCAAGGGGATCAAGAACGGAGTTACAAGTGATGATTTCAGGACTTTGAAGCCACCATAATGAGTGCGTGAAGCCTAGGACGAAATTTACAAGATGCCACTTCATAAATTTTGTCCAAAGGCTATTATAGGTGTTGTGTGTCACCTTATTATTGGGCCAGGCCCATGTAATTTTGAAATACTTGAGTATAGGCTATTTTTAGAGTCTATATGTGTGGGGAAACAAGAGTTAGGGTTGGTTTCGGACCCCTCCTCCAAGGGCCATGAAATCCCCCCCTCTTCCTCCATAGATACATCCCTTAGGGCATCGTTTAGACTTTGGGTTTTGTTTAGATTAAAGTTCGCCATAGCTGCAGCTTCGCGTACTTCGTTTGTGTTCAACGACCAGACAAAGGCATCACAGAACCCCACCTTGATCAATAAAGCTTTCCTCTTATATTTGCAATATCCAAATTGCAATCTTAGTTTCTTGCTTGTTCTTTGTTTGCTTGCAGGAAACAGACCTTCATGGTCAGGTTGATCGTGCTCCGGTGTGGTCAATAACCTCTCGGAGTTGGTTTAGCGATTGCTAAGGCACGACATCCTCGCACGTTCGTAGTCGGATCGTCAAAGTCGACTTCCTCCAAAACAATAGCCACCATCCCATTGAAAGATGGGACACCTTTGCCTCTATCAGGGGGTTGTTTTGCCTGGCAGGGTGGTGGAAGGGTACTGCCCTTCGGTTGGATATTCACGGATATCCTCGGGTGTAGGACCTACCACGGAGATCACATCGTAACACAATCAATACATGGCAATATGCAACAATATGATGCAGGCACATGACATGGAAAAAACAAGTGTGGTGAGCTAATGCAACTGAAACCAGAGTGTTTGAGTCAATTTGAACTAAAGATTCAAATTCAAACTCAAACTATGAAGTTACAAAGTGCATTATCATGTTTTGATCTAAACAACAAGGTTAAGTTGCTTTGTCATGTGTGAAACCAGTACCAAAGGATATATTCGATTTTCTCATCATTTTTTGGAATATATATCTTTTCCATCTGAGTTATAGATTAATTTCTATGATTTTTTGAAGTTTAAACCTTTTTCTGGATTTTCTGATTAATTAGAATTTAACTAATTCCAGAAAAAGGAATTACTACGTCGGCACTACGTGTCAATGGGGCGGCCCAGGTCAAACTGACCAGTGGGTCTCGCATGTCAGTGTCTAACTAATCTAACCTAATTTAGTTAAGGCTAACCTAATTTAATTAGCAGGGCTAGCCCCACTCGCCCGTCACCCAGGGTGGTCAAACCCTGGTCAAACTAGGTCAAACGCACCGACGGCTAGACATCGGTGAGTCCAGACGTGGCGGCGAGCCTTGGGTTCACGTCTCCAGGGACCAAATGGCCAGCGGAGGACACCTACGTGATGCGGACGCTCGACCGCGATGGCTGCCGGAACTCGGGTGAGCTCGGGGTCGACGCTACGGTGGGCGGCGTGGCTCATGCGGGGCACCTACGGGCTTTGCGCGGTGCGGGGAGCAAGCTAGGCATGACAGTCGGGCAGTTGGACAGCCGGGGACACGTTGGCGGCGAGCACAAGCGGCGATGCATGCGGATGGACGTGATGCGGTAGCTACGATGTGCGGTAGAGCGAACGGGGAGGGGATAAGGAGTAGGAGCTCACAGTGGTTACGACGAGGCCAACGGCGAGCTCGGGGAGTGGCTGAAGTAGTCGGGGTGGCGAGGAGGATCTCCGACGACGGGCGGTCGGGGACGAGCTCGGGGAGGTAGTGGAGCGCGTCCAGCGACGGGTGGCGCAACGAGGAGGTCGAGGACGTCGAGGTGTTGCTCATTGACAAGACAAGGGGACGAGGGAGAGATGGTGGCTACGCGTGTGACGGCGGGGGTGAAGGACGGCTTTGGTCAAGGTGGGGAGAGGCGAGGGAGAGAGCCAGGGGGAATGGACTCGTCAGAGCAGTCGGTGCAGCGCCGAGGAGAAGATGTGAGGTGTCATTGTGGCTAGGCAATGCAGGCAGGCAGCCTGGTGGCGTGGCGCCCGCGCGTGCCGTGCTGTCTCCTTCCTCTTCCTACTGGCAGAGATAGGTGATGACTAGCATGGGCCAGGTGGGCCGGCCCATCCAGGTAAGTATCATCTTGCCTTTCTCTCTCTCTTTCTGTTTTAGTTTTCTTTTTCTTTTTCTGTTATTTGTTTCTGGTTTAGTAAAAATGCTAAACCACATTATAAAATCATGAAAATAATTGTGGGCACTTTTGAAATTATTTCCAACAGCACTCAAATGCTTTCAAGATTATTTGGACATTTAAAAATATTTATAGCATTTAAATGTCCAAATGCAAATACTTTATGATTTAATTCAAAAATCCAAAGTGACCTGAAAAAATGTGCACCATTTTTGGCAGAGGTTCTAGACCAATCCAAAAATGATGAACTTTTGCGAAGGGCATTTTGGGTTCATTGAAACAATTTTCAGTTGAACCTGGTAGAATTCCATTTGGTGCTAGGGTTTGAACATCCCCATGTCTAGTTTCAAAAATTTAAACATGATGCATGGATGCTTAAGCAATGACAGGCTAAGGCTAAGCTAGGGTTGTGACACTTCGGGGGGAAGTCAGAAGGTGAAGGAGGTGGCCACGAGCCACCAGGGCGCGCCCAGGGGGTAAGCATGCCCTAGTGCCTCATGGGCCCACTTATGCTTGGTTTGACATTATTCCACCTCTATAAATTCTCTAATAATCAAGAAACCAATAGAGAGCCACCCAAAACACTTTTTCCCTGGCTGCAAACTTCTATTCTCACCAGATCCCATCTGGAGGCCTTTTCCGGTACTTTCCCAGAGGGGGAATCAATCACGGAGGGCTTCTACATCAACCTTGATGCCCCTCCGATGATGTGTGAATAGTTTACCACAGACCTACGGGTCCATAGCTAGTAGCTAGATGGCTTCTTCTCTCTCTTTGATCTTCAATACAATGTTCTCCTCGGTGTTCTTGGAAATCTATTCGATGTAACCGTTTTGCGGTGTGTTTGTTGGGACCGATGAATTGTGGGTTTATGATGTAGGGTGGAACCCTATACGGCCGATCTTTCACAAAAGGAGCGGATCCCGTGAGGAACACGAACAACACGAGGGGAATCATGAGGGGAAACACAAGAGAAACACTAAAACCAACAAGAATGATCACACATGCGCTAGATCCTCAAACACAAAAGAGATACAAGATCCATAGTCGACTAGGGATGATACAAGTAGCACGATCTTCTCTGTGAGGAGGTCTTGAGGTTCTTCCCGTGAAGGGGTCTTGAATCCGCTTGGGGGATCTTCTCCGAGGAGGCGCGATCTCCGAGGAGAAGGTAACCAAGTGGATGAGGAAAGCTCTCACACAAAATGAGCCTATCCTTTGCTAACCCTAACTAGGAGGTGGGAGAGGTCTATTTATAGTCGTAGTACAAGTTGGGGACGAAGTGAAGGGGTACATGGGCCAGTGGCCCGTTACACTGCGTGCATGGTTGGCCAGATGTCCGGGGCTTCGCGATGGGCTGGATGTCCGGGCTGGGAGGCCGAATGTCCGGGCTGGCCTGGGTCGCTTCCAGATGCATTCGATGATGAAGGGCCGGATTTCCGGGGCACGGGCCGATGTCCGGGCTAGGGCCGAATGTTCGGCTGCTATAGCAGCTGGCTCTTCTTCCTTCACTTCCGTGCGTACTTGGCCCTGGTCCTTGGGCTCTCCATGGCCTCCTTGGGTGTACCTGAGTATGCACAAGGTCCGCGGTTGAAGTAGCATCCATGTCTTACATGCGGAAAGGGAAGATTCGGAAAGGAGCGAGTTCACCTTAGGTCCAACGGCGTATGCTGGAGTGTACCTGGGGATGATCGTAGGATGCTCCGCATCATCTCCCCTCCCTTGGTAAAGATCCGACCTCGGATCGTGATTGTCATCACCATGGAAACGGTAGTCGTGGATGAACTTGTAGTTGGACCGAGTTGAATACATTGCGCAATCCAAGTACTCCATGGTGTCACCGGAGTGGCGTACATGCAAAAATAGCAAACACAAACGACACTCGAAAATACAATGGGTAGCGCACACAAAGTGTCCATCATGTAAGAATGAGTCCGTGCGGCAAGATTTTTCGTGAAAAATCGCATGATGCTTATCAAGATGATATAGAATGATATGCAAAGCGTTCATGGGAGCAAAGGCATTCATTTTGCACACAAATGTGTTGTGAATATGATCAATGCAACCACGGTGCGAAATGATGTCATAGTGAGACGGTTTATCAATAGCATGAATATGGTAATGGATGCTCAATACTAATAAGTTATCATGCAATTGATGGTAGGCAATATGATCATGATGTATGAATATGCCATCAAGAAAGATCACAACAAATTTGCTAAGGAAGTGCACAAGCTCATATATCATGGAAGACAAGGTAATACAAGATGCAATAAGGCAATCATAATGTGAGTCAATCCATGCATAAGATGCAAACTTGTTATGGGTGGTGTTGTACCATAGCTTGATGTCGTGGTAGAAGTGTTGGTCCGGTGGTGCATCCACTAAGTCCGGGCACTCCTCAACTTGAAGGTCCATAGGTCCATCTCCAATGTCGGTCCTCCATCCAATATATCTATCATGTAGACAAGAAGAAGGAAACAACAAGGACAGTATGACCCATCCAATATGCATATGTGAAGATGGCTCAAAGGGAATGAGTTCACCTTTATGAGGATGTCGAAAATGTTGGTGACGCACATCATGTATGCCTTCACATAACCAAAATGTCTCATGATGGTGTCGCCTTGTGAATTCCTCAAAATGAAAGAACATGACAAACACTCGGAAAAACAAATGAGGTTAGTGCAAATGCAACACCTATCATTCGAGTGGTGAGATACCCAACAAGTGTTTTCATCATTCTTATCATAAGAAAGGACAAGATGTGACATGGTATGCAAGCATATGATGTAAGTACAACCAAAGACAATAGGCTCAAGTAAACAAGCATGCTTCACAATACAAGGGGATATGAGAGATACCACTAATGGATACAAGAGACAATGATCAATAAGCATAGCAAGTTGGTGCTCAATACAAGGGGATATGAGAGATGCCACTAATGGAGACAAGAGACAATGATCAAGATAAATCATCTGAGAGGTAAGAGCATATATGTCATCAGCCCAAGAAAGCGAGTAATAGTGGAACATGGTGATGCGACAAAGCAAGCAATCATTGTGATCAAGTTATTCAAGCTAGTAGTGCGGAGATGCAACGTACTAGAAGGAATCATGTGAAGCATCTCATGTGTGCAAATGGTGGGCATGAATAATGCACAAGACATATCACAAGCATGAAGGCAAGATATGAGAAAAATATCATCAATGTATTGGCGAGAGGCCATATGTAAATAGCAATGGGACATCATGACTCTCCCAACAAAAGAATCAAGAATAGCATGGGGCACAAAGAAATCATTGCAATAGCTACTAGGGTCTCCACCAAGCATGCAAATACACATAGGAGTAGCATAATGGTGAATCATGGGTAGATGCAAGCAAGAGTCACAATTGCATGGCAAAATCATGTAAAGAGGCATAACATGCAAAGTGAACACGATATAATGGGCACAAGGTGTCAAATGGTAAATAGCCCATAGCCGTGTGAGAGCCAAGTAAAAAGAATGCGCGAATTCATTCCGCAAAGAGAACGGTGGTAAGAATAGTGCACGAGATCCCAAATCGTCGTTGCTCTCAAGAGCTTGTTTTGTCAACTCTTGGGATTGAGAGGTTGACGAGTATACGTGAGTACCTACACAAAACAAAGACAAAGGGAAAATTGTGTTTGCATGGTATATGTACACATCATCCATCATGATGCGCACGTGCATGTGTTGGTCAGCACAAAATATCAAATACTCAAATAAATGAGATGCGTGATATAGAAACATGTCATCCATCATGAGAGGTTTGGTGTTATGTATGACATAATGGAGACTCAAATTGTGTAAAGCATCACGAGAAATATGTAGAGCATTGTTATTCATGGAATGCATGTGGTGCAAGCAATTATGGGAATCATGCAAAGTATGGAATGCATCAAAATCTCCTAATATGTATGAGAAAACTATAGGGGTCTCCTCATGAGCATTAATGGAAACATCATATGGAGAATATTGACAACATCCAAAACAAAGCATATTCGGAACAATGTGATCATTGCATGGTATAGTAGATGAATTGCGCAAATCGTGTAATGGAAGCTTAGCAATATCATCACAAGAAAAACAAAAGCCAATGGCCTTCATCTCGTCACCTATGCCATAGGTGCAAATAAGATTTATTTTAATGGGGCATGCATAGCTACTCTGTTGTGATTGAAATGATGCAATATGGGAGATCTCACTCATAGAATATGACAAGTTTAAAGGGTTGTCGAACATGATGTGACCAATAGAATTTTCACATGATATCCTATGGAGCATAGCATCACAACTAGGAAATTCAACATGATCATCATCATATTCATCATAAATGGGTGGCATATCAAAGCAAGTAGAAGATATAGTATGTGATGAATCCATAAGGTGATCAACATCATGCAAGCAATCATTTGTAATATATTCCACTAGTGGGACCAGAGAAGCATCATCACCTATGTTACCTTTAGAGCATCACTCATGTGTTGTAGGTGAGGTTTCGAAGACCAAGTCATGGTCATCTTCATCTCGATAGAACCATGTGGAGGGTGCATCTTCTTCCACCATGGCCATCATCGTCTCCATTGGAGGTATGGACTCGTCGAGGATAGGCATGTAATCATGTAGGAGACCTAGTGATGTGGAGCATCCCAAGGTCATACCCATGGACCTACCGACGTCTCCCACGACACCACTTGGACTAATGACAAGAGCACGAGCCAAGGCTATCCAAGATAAGGTGAACTCGCTCCTCTCCGAACAACCACTTTCTATGCATGAGACATGGCTACTACCTCAAGCGGAAACCCTATGTGTGATCAGGTACTTGGAGGAGAGCAACGGATCAGCTACACCCAATAGACAAGATGGTGAGGACACCAAGCTCAATGGACAAGAAGAAGGACTGCTCAAAATTCCCAGCCACCGGACGACCGGCGAACCTCGGACGTCCGACCCCCCTCCGGACGACCGGCGCTACCACACCCGAGCCAAAACGCCTGATTTCCGAAGACCACCAGATGCCCGACGCCTTGGACGTCCGACCAAAGCACATCCGAGCCGAATCTGTGGATGCCCGATGAGCATCGGACGTCCGAACCCTCGCGAGCCTCCGGACGACCGGTAACTACCGGACGTCCGACGCCTGTGTGCTGATTTCGTGTTGGGCCGAAGCCCATGTACCCCTTCGGCCTCTAAGACTATATATAGACCCCCACCTCCTCTTTTCTTTTCTAGGATTAGAGTTGTGATAGCTCATATTAGAGATAGAGCCTCGCTCATCCACATCGGATCGACTCCTTGAGAGAGACCGCGGCCCCTCTATGGATAAGATCCCCTTGGATTCAAGACCCCCTTTTGGATGGCCCCATCAAGATTTCCTTTGGAGAAGAACCGGTTGGTTTTAGTGTTTCTCTCGTGTTTCCCCTCGTGTTTACCCGTGCTTCCCTTTGTGTTCATCGCGGGATCCGCTCCTTTCGTGAAAGATCGGCCATCTAGTGTTCCACCCTACATCATCTTGGTATCTAGAGCCACATTGATCACGATTTCGGAGCCTCCGCGTTGTGTTTTCTAGCCTTGTTTTGTTGATTTTGTCCCTAATTCTAAAATTCCCCACCAAAAATAGCCCCAATTTTTTTGTGATTTGTTGGTGTTATGAAATTTTATTGGATTTGAACCATAGACTTGCTTTTCCTTGAGTGGATCTAGCTTTCCCCTTCGTCTCCACCCTTTTTCATCCACAAAATCGCCTGGATTTGACCATTCTCGCCACCTCCACCACGAACCCTAGTCGTTCATCCCGTGCCCGATTTTTCGCCCAGGCACCGGACGTCCGACAGCCTCCGGACATCCGATGATCGGACGACCGTAAACCCCCGAACGTCCGTAAAACCTTGACAAAACTGGATTGCCCCCCTGAAAATTTCGGCCACCGCCTATAACACCCTGGATGTAACTTGCCATATTTGTAACTCCGACTCTGTCATTTTCGGCTTTAAGTTATGAGATTCCCTTCGTGGTTGGGTTTTGTCTTCATTTTGCATTTTGTTCATGTCATGCATTTCATATCATGTCATCATGTGCATCTCATTTGCATACATGTTCGTCTCATGCATCCGAGCATTTTCCCCGTTGTCCGTTTTGCAATCCGACACTCCTACGTGCACCGGCGTACCCCTTTTATCTCTTTTCGTGAGAGGGTGTTAAACATTCTCGGAATGGACCAAGATTTTCCAAGTGTCCTTGGTACACGACCGGTAGACCGCCTGTCAAATTTCGTGCCCTTTGGAGTCCGTTTGATACTCCAACGGTTAACCGGGGAACCGCAAAGGCCTCATGTGTGTTGCAGCCCAACACCCCTCCAAAATGGCCCAATAACCCATCAAAACCACTCCCATGTCCTCCGTCATTGGATCATGATCGCGTGGTAGAAAACTACACTCCATTTGGACACTCCTACCTCCTCCTACCTATAAATATGTGCACCCCTCCTCAAATTCGGGTCCCGAAACCCTAGAAATACCCATCGCGCCGCCGGAAACCTTCTCCTCCACCGCCGGACATGTCCGCCGCCGCCGTTCGCCCACTTCGGCGCTGACACGTGGCGACCACGCCCACATCGCCGCGCCTCCCCGCCGAAGCCCACTGAGGGAGTCCTGGATTAGGGGATGTCCGGATGGCCGGACTATACCTTCAGCCAGACTCCTGGACTATGAAGATACAAGATTGAAGACTTCGTCCCGTGTCCGAAAGGGACTTTCGTTGGCGTGGAAGGCAAGCTTGGCGATGCGGATATGCAGATCTCCTACCATTGTAACCGACTCTATGTAACCCTAACCCTATCCGATGTCTATATAAACCGGAGGGTTTTAGTCCGTAGGACAACGTACACAACAATAATAATACCGTAGGCTAGCTTCTAGGGTTTAGCCTCTCTGATCTCGTGGTAGATCTACTCTTGTACTACCCATATCATCAATATTAATCAAGCAGGACGTAGGGTTTTACCTCCATCGAGAGGGCCCGAACCTGGGTTAAACTTCGTGTCCCTTGCCTCCTGTTACCATCCGGCCTAGACGCACAGTTCAGGACCCCCTACCCGAGATCCGCCGGTTTTGACACCGGCATTGGTGCTTTCATTGAGAGTTCCTCTGTGTCATCGCCGTTAGGCTCGATGGTTCCTACGATCATCAATAGCGATGCAGTCCAGGGTGAGACCTTCCTCCCCGGACAGATCTTCGTCTTCGGTGGCTTCACACTGCGGGCCAATTCACTTGGCCATCTGGAGCAGATCGAAAGCTATGCCCCTGGCCGTCAGGTCAGATTTGGAAGCTTAAACTACACGTCTGACATCCGCGGGGACTGGATCTTCGACGGATTCGAGCCACTGCCGAGCGCGCCGCACTATCGCGACGAGCATGATCTAGCTCTGCCGCCGAACAGTGCCCTGGAGGCCGCGTTCGCATCGGCTTCGACCCTTAATTCGGAGCCAACTGCGCTGATCGAGGATGGGTGGTTGGACGCCGCCTTGGGGGTTGCGATCCCAATGGCGATGGAGCCGAACACCAACCTCGCACTCTCCGAGACTCGTGACTCCAAGGAGCCGGACTCCTCTCCGGACTCCAAACCCTCCACGCCCCTGCCGATCGAATCCGATTGGGCGCCGATCATGGAGTTTACTGCCGCGGATTTCTTTCAGAACTCACCTTTTGGCGATATTCTGAAGACACCGAAGTCTCTCTCTTTATCAGGAGAACCCTGGCCGGACTACGGTCAGCAAGGTTGGGATTCGGACGATGAAGAAACTCAAAGCCCACCCACCACCCACTTTGTAGCCACTCTCGACGATTTAACCGACATGCTCGACTTCGACTCCCAAGACATCGACGATATGGACGCCGATGAAGGAGACGATAAAGAACAAGCGCCTATCAGGCCCTGGAATGCCACCTCGTCATATGACGTATACATGGTGGACGCACCAAAAGATGACGACGAGGAGTGGAAGGACGCACCGAAGGCTTGTTCTCTTGAAAAGCAGTCAAAGCGGCGACGCAAGCGCCGCCCCAAATCCCGCCTCGACAGAAATAGAGATCACATAGACCCAGCGCTGGAGCAGGGCGAACCACTGCCAGATAACGGAAATCCGGATAATCAAACCGAAAAAACAAATCCTATCAAGGATGATGGTCCGGACGATGTAACACCGGACAAGCACCCGGAGCAGCAGACTGCCCATAAAAGGCTTGTTGCCACCGCGAGGAGTCTGAAAAAGCAGAAGCAAAGGCTCAAGGCTGCGCAAGACACACTCCACATCAGATGGAGCAAAATACTAAACACAGCAGCAAGGTATGGCAACAATCGTCCCTCCAAGAGCTACCCAAAGCGGAAGCTGTTACCCGAATTCGGTGAGGAGGCCTCAGACCCCCCACAACCAAATATCAAAGCAGCCACCTGGTCGGATAGACGACCCCTCTACCAACACAGAACGGCATACAACGCCGCTCACAATACAATATGCGACCCATGCGAGGGCTCGCACCCAAAGGACGGTGCAACAAGATCCATCTATGGACCACGCAAGCGCGCCCCAGCATACACTGCAACACAACAAACATCCGAACAACGCGGTACACCCATCTACATGGGTGCTGCACACCCCCTATGTTTCACCGACGAGGTGCTGGACCATGAATTTCCAGAGGGATTCAAGCCCGTAAACATAGAGGCATATGATGGAACAACAGACCCTGGGGTCTGGATTGAGGACTACATCCTTCACATCCATATGGCTCGAGGAGACGATCTCCACGCCATTAAGTACTTACCCCTCAAGCTCAAAGGGTCAGCTCGTCACTGGCTCAAAGGCCTCCCCGAAAGCTCCATTGGAAGTTGGGAAGAGCTCGAAGACGCCTTTCGGGCAAATTTTCAAGGGACTTATGTCCGACCTCCGGATGCGGACGATTTGAGTCATATAACTCAACAGCCCAGAGAGTCAGCCCGAAAGCTTTGGAACAGGTTTCTTACTAAAAAGAACCAGATTGTCGACTGTCCGGACATCGAAGCCTTGGCAGCTTTCAAGCATAGCGTTCGTGACGAATGGCTCGCCAGACACCTCGGCCAAAATAAGCCGAGAACGATGGCCGCATTAACAAACCTCATGACCCGCTTTTGCGCGGGTGAGGACAGCTGGCTAGCCAGATGCAGCGCCAGCAATCCCAGTACATCTGAAGTAAGAGATGGAAACGGGAAATCACGGCGCAACAGCAATAACAAACGCCGGATTAAAGAAGACAGCACGAAGGGCACGACAGTAAATGCCGGATTCAAAATTTCTCGGCCAGGTCAAAAGCCGCCCCCTAAAGGCACCTGGGATGAACTATCCAGCCTCAACAAAATTCTGGACCAAGTATGCCGGATCCATAGTACCCCTGGTAAACCCGCTAATCATACCCACAGAGAATGTTGGGTCTTCAAGCAGTCCGGCAAGCTCAACGCCGTACACAAGGGGGAGGATACACCAAGTGAAGATGAGGACGAGCCCCCCAAGCAAGACACGGGGGAACAAAAGAAATTTCCACCAGAAGTCAAAACAGTAAATGTGTTGCACGTGATCAAGGGAAAAAACAACGCGGCACTCCCAGGAAAATATACCCATGTGCCTGTCACCGCAAAGTCCTGCCACTGGTCGTCTCAACCGATCACTTTCGACTATCGTGATTACTCAGCAAGTATCCGACACGCAGGATGGGCTGCCCTAGTATTAGACCCAGTAATTGGCGAATATCACTTCACACGAGTCTTGATGGACGGCGGCAGTAGCCTAAACCTAATATATCAGGATACAATCCGCGGGATGGGGTTAGACCCAACACAAATTCGCCATAGCAATACTACCTTTAAAGGAGTAACGCCAGGCCCAGGGGCTCGTTGTACGGGCTCCCTCTTACTACAAGTTATATTCGGCTCCCCCGATAACTTCCGTCGCGAGCATTTAACTTTCCACATCACTCCGTTTCAAAGTGGCTATCAAGCACTGCTCGGACGTGAAGCTTTCGCTCGCTTTAATGCAACACCACACTACGCCTCCCTCACACTCAAGATGCCCGGTCCACGTGGCATCATTACAGTACACGGAAATATTAAGCGATCTCTGCGCGCCGAAGAGAGTGAGGCTGCCTTGGCAGCCGCACACTAAAGGCGCCCGGACCAGTGAAAGCATCCAAATAGGTCGTCAAGACCTCAGACACAACTAATCGAGTCCGGCGCCGCTATTTATACCGAATAAATGGTCACACCCCTATTTGTCAATACAAGGGGCTCAATGCGCGCAGACAAGTGGCAATTTCTTATCATCTTCAATTATACATAGTTTTCTTTAAAAAAACTATCTTTTTGCAAGACAACTTTTTCACTTAACTTCCTCTCTTTTACAGACGATCATCGTGCTACACCCGTCCAGGATACGGCACAACGGAGACACAGGCGCAGACGTGCAGCAGGGACCTGCTCCAAGGATTCTTTTTAGATTAAGACCCTGCATAAACCTTTTTTACTGTCTCTTGTTGATATATATCCACCGTTGAAGGATGCTGACGTCTTGGCATGTGGCCATGCCAGAACAATGCACGTACCTGGACACAAGGGGCTTCTTACAAAGGCCATTATTTAGGCCCGGTTTATACCACAAAGACCGAATACCTTAGGGAGTGTTCGGCGTCGCGAGTTTGGCCCTATATGCATCAGCTCCGAATCATTGTCTTTGGTCAAATGTTGGGTTTGCCCGGCTCCTGTGTTTTGGTGCCTTACGTTCCGCTTTACCGGCTAAGGTAGCACCAGGAGAACTACTGCGATTGTGCCCTGGTTCATCCGGACGAGCACCTTAGTAGAGAAAGCCGAAAACAGACTGTCATGATATACCGTGAGACTAGTCAACCACTCGATGACCTGTGGGAATGTTAGACTTCCTCCGCCTTAACCAAGGGCCGTTTTCTGGCTAGGCATGTACACACCCCAGAATCGGGAGAGTGCGGAGCCACCCGGGGCTATCTAGTAGCCCCACTGTCAAACTCCTATGGCTAAGTGAAAGTGCTAAAGCATTATAGTCCGGTTGCCTCGCTCGCTCTACTATCACCTCCTTAATAGGACCAAGACGTTGGGTTAAGTGTGAACGCGTGTTTTTGCGAGCACCTCCGCATTATATGCGTGGGGGTTGAAGCCGACGACTGCAATCTTTCAGGTTATACACATGTATACATAAATGGCCGCCTAGGAGGCATCATATTACTTTTAGGCAAAAGTATAAAAATAGCCTTATAAACATTTATAAAAGAATTTCGTTTACAATAAGATTACATATCACTCAAACATAATATTTTTTGAGCACTGGGTCTCTATCAAACGGGCACCCTCAAGAACTTCTTCAAAGTAGTGCTCAGCAGCCTTTCGACCTATGTCCGAATCCCGCGCTGCAACATTGGTAGCATCCATCTCTGCCCAGTATGCCTTAACACGGGAAAAGGCCATCCGTGCGCCCTCTATGCACGCCGACCTCTTCATCGCATTAATGCGCGGCACCACGTCAAGAAATTGTTGCACCAAGCTGAAATAGCTGTTCAGTTTTGACCTTTCCGGCCATAGCTGATCCACAACAGACCTCATGGAGAGTCCGGACAACCTATTTAGTTCGGCCCATTCGGCTAATTGGTCAGTCAATGAAAGTGGACGCTCGGGAGAATGGAATTGTCTCCAAAACAGCTGGTCTACTTCACGGTCCGTCTGACCCTGGAAGTACTTAGCCGCATCGGTAGCGCTCGCCGCCAAATCCATATACACATCCTCCGAGCTCCACAGCCGATCCAGAGGGGCATACCTTGGATCTCCGAACTTCCTCCGCAACATAAAGGATTTCCCAGCTACAATGTCCCCGGCTTCCCGCAGCTCCTCCTTCTTTGCCCTCATAGCAGAGCGGAGGTCTTTCGTCGTTGCAGCAACCTTCTCAAGGTCCGATGCCTTTGCCTGGTTTTCCTTTTCAAGAACCCGGCAACGGTCAGCAGCAGCTTTTAATTCTATGGCCATCTTGGCCATCTTATCTCGGCTCTCGCCATGTGCGGCCTTCTCGGCTTGCAACTCTTCAGCCGCCTTCATAGCAGCCGCATTACCCAGCCTCGCTTGTTCCTTGGCTCGGGCAAGTTTTGCCCGCAAGGCTTCAGCAGTGGCAGCTCCATCTGCAGTCACAACATATTAAATATACTGGCATCATGCTACTCTTCCTATGTGACGTTTACCAGATAATGACACTTACCCTGTGCCTCGTCAAGCCTTTTGTTAACAAGCTCGATGTCGGCGTCTACCGCATCCAACTGCCGTTCTAAATGGGCAAACTCGCTAGTCCGGCTAGCCACCGGAGCTTCCATCACCTGCACATAGAGGCAGTATGGTTATTACCTGGGAATATGATCCTCTGTTCGTCGTTGTTTCCGACGACAACCAGAGTCTCAGGGGCTACTATCTACACAGGGCACACCTAGCATGTGCAGGACTATCATACATTCTTTTACGTACCTCAAAGCCTGTTAGTAGACTCATAAAAGCTTCATGCAATCCGCTTTCGGCGGACGAGATTCTCTCCATCACCGTATTCATCAGCACACGGTGTTCGTCTGAGATGGCCACTCGCGCCACCAACTCCCTCAGAACATCCGATCGCACACTAGACGGTGCCGGACTCTTTTCTCTGCTCTCTTTGGGAGCCGGACACTGGGAGATTCGGGGGTCAATGGGATTATCTTCTGGCCTCACCGGCTCGGAGAGGCCCTCCACAATGACACTTCAGGGTCGCCCGCTTCCGGAGCGGAGGAGTCCGGAGGAGGCGTTTCGCTCTCCATCATCTCTGGAAGAAGATCCCCTGAAGACGAGCTCATTTGAGAGGGGCTAAGGCCCGAACTGCAAAATATATGCGGTGGTTATCTTCTCAGAAGAAAAAGATGGCATATCTGTACTATTAAAGTATTTCGGGTCACTTACGACTCGTGGGAGAATTGATCCCCCCGCAGACTTTGTGCGGCAACGGCGCCCCCCAAAGTAGGACCCTCTGTGGGAGACTTCTTCTCCCGTTTGGAAGCTTCGGCTTTCGAATCCCCGGGCGCAGTCCTTTTCCTCTTATGGTCGTCTTCCTTCATGGAGACGCTCGCTCCCTCGACTAGAATGGGCAGCATTGGGGGCCCGCGTCCACCCGCATTATCCTCCACAATATCTTCCTTCAAGGGCTCCGAGCAAGGTGCGGTGTGGAGCATCTTTTCCAATACCGGATTTTCCAAACCCTCCGGGAGAGGGGCCGAACACCGAATCAACTTCGCCTTTGTAAGCCAGTCCTGGTCAAAAAGCAAACTCTTAGAAATAACTTCGTAACGAAGGAGAGATAGTATGTTCGGCCGAAAGATGCCTTACCTGTTCGGCGGCGCGGTTACTGCTCAGGCCCACGTCCTCGATGATTTCCGGACACTCCACCTGAGGTCCGAAGAATGACTTATACATCTCCTCATGCGTCAGGCCGATAAAATTTTGAATGACACGCGGTCCCTCGGGATTGAACTCCCATAGGCCAAGAGGCCGGCGTTTGCAAGGCTGGACTTGACGAACCAGCATAACTTGTATTACCGCAACCAAACTGAAATCTCCATTGAAGAGATCTCGAATGCGGCTTTGCAGTATAGGCACGTCCTTGGCTGGACCCCAGCTCAGACCTCTACTGATCCATGACATCAGTTGTGGTGGAGGGCCCGAGCGGAAAACAGGGGCGGCCGCCCACTTGGCACTTCTAGGAGCCGTGATGTAGAACCACTCCTGTTGCCACAATTCAGACACCTCTGGGATGGAACCTTTGGGCCACGGAGCTCCCGTCATCTTGCGTATTGAGGCACCTCCACACGCTGCGTGCTGCCCCTCGATCATCTTTGGCTTCACTTCAAAGGTCTTGAGCCATAGGCCAAAGTGAGGGGTAACCCGGAGGAAGGCCTCGCACACGACAATAAATGTCGTGATATGAAGAAAGGAGTCCGAAGCTAGATCATGAAAGTCTAGGACATAATAAAACATCAAACCCCTGACGAAAGGATCCAGAGCAAGGCCTAGACCTCGGAGGAAGTGGGAGACAAACACGACATTCTCGTTGGGTTCGGGGGTAGGGACGGCCTGCCCTCGGGGAGGCAGCCGATGCAAAATCTCGGCGGTCAGATATCTGGCCTCCCTCAACTTTTTGATGTCTTCTTCCATGACGGAGGAAGGCACCCATCGGCCTTGAAGGCTAGATCCGGACATGACTGATGGTTCAGAGCACCTGACCTAAACTTTGGGCGCTTGAGCTTGAGGTAGGGGAAGGATTCGGTTGAGCACGGGAGGGAAAAATAAAAGCCTTGTCCCTTTATAAAGAGGGTGAATATCAAGCGTCCTCTCCGTGTCCGTTTGGACTTGCCTATAATCTAGGAGTCCTAGAAGCGGTTGGGTTACCCACGCCCGTATTGATGAGAATCCCGGAATAGGGGGACACGATCTCTGCTTTAACAAGACGTGCCAAGGAAACCGCCTCGCATGACGCGCTGAGGTGGGATAATGAAACGACTCGGATAAAGGCTTGGCCGTGGTGTGTCACACTATGGAATACGTCAGCAGATTGGATTTGTGTAAATATTATTCTCTCTATGGCAATATGTGAAAACTTATTTTGCAGAGCCGGACACTATCTTTGTGTTCAAAATCTTCTATGAAGTACTTGGAGGAGGAACCCGCCTTGCAATGCCGAAGACAATCTGCGCGCCGGACTCATCGTCATTGAAGCCTGGTTCAGGGGCTACTGAGGGAGTCCTGGATTAGGGGGTGTCCGGATGGCCGAACTATACCTTCAGCCGGACTCCTGGACTATGAAGATACAAGATTGAAGACTTCGTCCTGTGTCCGGAAGGGACTTTCCTTGGCGTGGAAGGCAAGCTTGGCGATACGGATATGCAAATCTCCTACCATTGTAACCGACTCTATGTAACCCTAACCCTATCCGGTGTCTATATAAACCGGAGGGTTTTAGTCCGTAGGACAACATACACAACAACAATCATACCGTAGGCTAGCCTCTAGGGTTTAGCTTCTCTGATCTCGTGGTAGATCTACTCTTGTACTACCCATATCATCAATATTAATCAAGCAGGACGTAGGGTTTTACCTCCATCGAGAGGGCCCGAACCTGGGTAAAACTTCGTGTCCCTTGCCTCCTGTTACCATCCGGCCTAGACGCACAGTTCGGGACCCCCTACCCGAGATCCGCCGGTTTTGACACCGACGCCCGCCGAGCCTAGGTTGGGCCCTGAGGCCCGCGAGCGCCTGCCGACGCCCACGACCCGCGCGCCCCGCGCTGCCTCCCGCCGGTGTCGCCCTTCGCCGCTTAGCCGCAGTGCTTGCCGCCCGCCGCCGCCCTGCACCATCTCCCGCCGGTGAGCTCTGCCTCGCCACACCATCCGCCGTCATCGACCAAGCTCCGGCCAGATCCGGTCGAGGAGCGACTGGATCCGGCTCCTTCGGCCCCTCTCCGGCGACCCCGACCACGCCGACCGCCGTCTCCCTCCTCTCCGGCCACATCTCCAGTGATCCTTGAATTCCACGCCAGATCTGGATCTGACAAGATTGACCCCCGCTTTTTTCGTCTAAGTCCCTAATATTTTTGCATTCTGGTGCTATGTTCCACCTGCCATAACTTCTCATCCGTAGATCCGTTTTGCATGCTTAATATATTGAAATGTTCATTGTGAGATGCTCTTAATTCCGTTCCATTGTGTCATGCTAGTTTGATTTCATATTGATGCCCAAATCATTGATTCAAGAGTGCTCTAAATTGTTTACTGCTGCTACTTATCAGTTTAGGGTGATTTGTCATTTTTGTCACATTTGATGTGTGCTTCATATGGGCATGAGCTCTACATGTGCTTTGATATGTGCCATGCTATCTTTACAGGGGTGCTTGCCGTGTATTTTTGTCATCTTTGTGGTGACTCGCACAAGCATGAAAAGTAGCCTTCATGATATTGTTGTTTTCAGGAACTTAGGATTTTGCTAAGCCCTGTTCTGCTGTTATTTTGATGCCATGTAAACATGATGCTAAAGTGAGATCCATGCTTGTTTTGAGTATCTTCAGTAAGGGTGTTCTTGACATATGGTTATGCTCTATCTATCCATGCCCCTGTTTGCAATTATGGAGTTCCCTAGCATGTCTTAATCTTGCTCTACTTTTGCTATAAAATGTTCCTGGCAGATTGTTTACATGTTAATCAATTTTGCCATGGATTTTGTTGTTGATCCATGCATGCTATGAACTTGCTCTTGCCTTGGTTATCTTATTAAACATGTAATCCTGCTGTAGGTATGCTTGTCTTGTCATGCAATGCCTTGTGATGAGTGATTTGAGCTTGCAAAGATGCCTTCATAACTCTGTTCATGCCATGATCTGTTTTTTGCTAAGTCTGAAACTGTCAATAAAACTTGTTATGTTTACATGGGTGCCATCATATCTTATGTGCCTTTTTGGCTCATGTTCAGTAAGGAGATTTTGTTCTATGCATTTAGTAGATTCATTCCATGCCTTTGTTTGCTATGATATGTTCGTGTAGCATGTTGTTTTCTTGCTCTAAACATTGCTTCCTGATGTTATTCCTGGCATACTAGTATTGTCACTAAGTCTGTGAAGCTGATATCTTTTGCACTTTTGCCATGCTTGTTTGAACCTGCTCTTTTGTGATTCAACCATAGCTCAGTGTTCATGTTTTATCAAGCATCTTGAGTATATCACTGTCATATGCTTTGTTGCTATGTTGGAGTGCAGTAGCTTAGTTTCTTGTTGCATTCTAGATGGCATCGTGCTGTTAATCTCAGAATTGTGCCTTTCTTGTTTTGCTTGCCATTTGCAAACCGTGCATCCGATTCCGGTGATCTTTATATCGATTTCGACCGGAATCATCTCATCTTTTCGGCGGCACACTCGGTTTGCCAAGTTGATGCTTTGATCAATCTTTCCTTTCTGGAGCCCGCATATGCATTGCATATCATGTCTTGCATATCATGTCATGTTTTGCATCATGATATTTGTGCATTGCACCGTGATTGATTGTTGGTCCTTTGCTTGTGTTCTTGCTTTGGGTAGAGCTGGGAGACGAGTACGTGATCGAGGAACCTATTGAGTACGCTAACAAGGATCAAGCTTTCGTCAACTCTGAGAACTTTGCAGGCAAGATGACCATACGCTCGAAATCACTTCTATCTTTGCTTGCTAGTTGTTCGCTCTATTGCTATGCCGCGATACCTACCACTTGCTATATCATGCCTCCCATATTTCCATGTCAAGCCTCTAACCCACCTTTCCTAGCAAACTGTTGTTTGGCTATGTTACTGCTTTGCTCAGCCCCTCTTATAGCGTTGCTAGTTGCAGGTGAAGAGGAAGTTTGTTCCATGTTGGAACATGGAGATTGTTGGGATATCATTATTATCTATTATTTACTTTAATGCATCTATATAATTGGTAAAGGGTGGAAGGCTCATCCTTATGCCTGGTGTTTTGTTCCACTCTTGCCGCCCTAGTTTCTGTCATACCGGTGTTATGTTCCTTGATTTTGCGTTCCTTACACGGTTCGGTGATAATGGGAACCCCTTGACAGTTTGCCTTGACTAAAACTCCTCCAGCAAGGCCCAACCTTGGTTTTACCATTTGCCACCTAAGCCTTTTCCCTTGGGTTCCGCGGACTCAAGGGTCATCTTTATTTTAAACCCACGGGCCAGTGCTCCTCTGAGTGTTGGTCCAAACTAGAGCACCGTGCGGGACCGTCCCTTGGCAACTTGGGTTATGTTGGTACCTGCATGCTTAGCTTATCCGGTGTGCCCTGAGAATGAGATATGTGCAGCTCCTATCAGGATTTGTCGGCACAGTCGGGTGGTCTTGCTGGTCTTGTTTTACCGTTGTCGAAATGTCTTGTAACCGGGATTCCGAATCTGATCGGGTCTTCCTAGGAGAAGGAATATCCTTCGTTGACCGTGAGAGCTTGTGATGGGCTAAGTGTTGGAAATATGCCCTAGAGGCAATAATAGATTATTTATTATTATATTTCCTTGTTCATGATAATCGTTTATTATCCATGCTAGAATTGTATTGATAGGAAACTCAGATACATGTGTGGATACATAGACAACACCATGTCCCTAGTAAGCCTCTAGTTGACTAGCTCGTTGATCAATAGATGGTTACGGTTTCCTGACCATGGACATTGGATGTCATTGATAACGGGATCACATCATTAGGAGAATGATGTGATGGACAAAGACCCAATCCTAAGCCTAGCACAAGATCATGTAGTTCGTATGCTAAAGCTTTTCTAATGTCAAGTATCATTTCCTTAGACCATGAGATTGTGCAACTCCCGGATACCGTAGGAGTGCTTTGGGTGTGCCAAACGTCACAACGTAACTGGGTGGCTATAAAGGTACACTACAGGTATCTCCGAAAGTGTCTGTTGGGTTGGCACGAATCGAGACTGGGATTTGTCACTCCGTGTAAACGGAGAGGTATCTCTGGGCCCACTCGGTAGGACATCATCATAATGTGCACAATGTGATCAAGGAGTTGATCATGGGATGATGTGTTACGAAACGAGTAAAGTGACTTGCCGGTAACGAGATTGAACAAGGTATCGGGATACCGACGATTGAATCTCGGGCAAGTATCGTACCGCTAGACAAAGGGAATTGTATACGGGATTGATTAAGTCCTTGACATTGTTGTTCATCCGATGAGATCATCGTGGAACATGTGGGAGCCAACATCGGTATCCAGATCCCGCTGTTGGTTATTGACCGGAGAGTCATCTCGGTCATGTCTGCATGTCTCCCGAACCCGTAGGGTCTACACAGTTAAGGTTCGGTGATGCTAGGGTTATAGAGATATTAGTATGCGGTAACCCGAAAGTTGTTCGGAGTCCCAGATGAGATCCCGGACGTCACGAGGAGTTCCGGAATGGTCCGCAGGTAAATATTTATATATGGGAAGTCTTGTTTTGGTCGCCGGAAAAGTTTCGCGCATTATCGGTATTGTACCGGGAGTGCCGAAAGGGGTCCGGGGGTCCACCAAGGGGGTCCACCTGCCCCGGGGGGGCACATGGGCTGTAGGGGTGTGCGCCTTGGCCTATATGGGCCAAGGGAACCAGCCCCAAGAGGCCCATGCGCCAACAGATAAGGGAAAGGAAGAGTCCTAAAAGGGGAAGGCACCTCCTAGGTGCCTTGGGGAGGATGGACTCCTCCCTGGCCGCACCCTTCCTTGGAGGAAGGGCCAAGGCTGCACCCCCCTCTCCCTTGGCCCTATATATAGTGGGGGAAGGGAGGGCAGCCATACCTAAGCCCTGGCGCCTCCCTCTCCCTCCCATGACACATCTCCCTCCTCCCGCAGCGCTTGGCGAAGCCCTGTTGGAATCCCGCTACTTCCACCACCACGCCGTCGTGCTGCTAGATCTCCATCAACCTCTCCTTCCCCCTTGCTGGATCAAGAAGGAGGAGACGTTGCTGCTCCGTACGTGTGTTGAACGCGGAGGTGCCGTCCTTTCGGCGCTAGGATCATCGGTGATTTGGATCACGACGAGTACGACTCCATCAACCCCGTTCCCTTGAACGCTTCCGCGCGCGATCTACAAGGGTATGTAGATCCACTCCTCCCTCGTTGCTAGATGACTCCATAGATTGATCTTGGTGATACATAGAAAATTTTGAATTATTGCTACGTTCCCCAACAGTGGCATCATGAGCTAGGTCTATGCGTAGTTTCTATGCACGAGTAGAACACAAAGTAGTTGTGGGCATTGATTTTGTTCAATATGCTTACCGTTACTAGTCCAATCTTGATTCGGCGGCATTGTGGGATGAAGCGGCCCAGACCGACCTTACACGTACTCTTACGTGAGACTGGTTCCACCGACTGACATGCACTAGTTGCATAAGGTGGCTAGCGGGTGTCTGTCTCTCCCACTTTAGTCGGATCGGATTCGATGAAAAGGGTCCTTATGAAGGGTAAATAGGAATTGGCATATCACGTTGTGGTTTTTGCGTAGGTAAGAAACGTTCTTGCTAGAAACCCATAGCAGCCACGTAAAACATGCAAACAACAATTAGAGGACGTCTAACTTGTTTTTGCAGGGTATGCTATGAGATGTGATATGGCCAAGAAGAATGTGATGAATGATATGTGATGTATGAGATTGATCATGTTCTTGTAATAGGAATCACGACTTGCATGTCAATGAGTATGACAACCGGCAGGAGCCATAGGAGTTGTCTTTATTAATTGTATGACCTGCGTGTCATTGAACAACGCCATGTAATTACTTTACTTTATTGCTAACCGGTAGCCATAGTAGTAGAAGTAATAGTTGGCGAGCAACTTCATGGAGACACGATGATGGAGATCATGGTGTCATGCCGGTGACAAGATGATCATGGAGCCCCAAGATGGAGATCAAAGGAGCTATATGATATTGGCCATATCATGTCACTATTATTTGATTGCATGTGATGTTTAACATGTTTTTGCATCTTGTTTAATTAGAACGATGGTAGTAAATAAGATGATCCCTCATAATAATTTCAAGAAGGTGTTCCCCCTAACTGTGCACCGTTGCGACAGTTCGTTGTTTCGAAGCACCACGTGATGATCGGGTGTGATAGATTCTAACGTTCACATACAACGGGTGTAAGACAGATTTACACACGCAAAACACTTAGGTTGACTTGACGAGCCTAGCATGTACAGACATGGCCTCGGAACACAGGAGACCGAAAGGTCGAGCATGAATCGTATGGTAGATGCGATCAACATGAAGATGTTCACCGTTGATGACTAGTCCGTCTCACGTGATGATCGGACACGACCTAGTTGACTCGGATCATGTAATCACTTAGATGACTAGAGGGATGTCTATCTGAGTGGGATTTCATAAGATGAACTTAATTATCCTGAACATAGTCAAAAGGTCTTCACAAATTATGTCGTAGCTCGCGCTTCAGTTCTACTATTTAGATATCTTCCTAGAGAAAATTTAGTTGAAAGTTGATAGTAGCAATTATGCGGACTAGGTCCGTAGACCGAGGATTGTCTTCATTGCTTCATAGAAGGCTTATGTCCTTAATGCACCACTTAGTGTGCTGAACCTCGAACGTCGTCTGTGGATGTTGCGAACATCTGACATACACATTTTGATAACTACGTGATAGTTCAGTTAAATGGTTTAGAATTGAGGCACCAAAGACGTTTTTGAAACATCGCATAACATATGAGATGTTCCAAGGGCTGAAATTGGGATTTCAGGCTCGTGCCCACGTCAAGAGGTATGAGACCTCCGACGATTTTCTTAGCCTGCAAACTAAGGAGAAAAGCTCAATTGTTGAGCTTGTGCTCAGATTGTTTGAGTACAACAATCATTTGAATCGAGTGGGAGTTGATCTTCCAAATGAGATAGTGATGTTTCTCCGAAGTCATTACCACCAAGCTGCTAGAGCTTCGTGATGAACTATAATGTATCGGGGACATATATGATGATCCTTGAGATATTCGCGATGTTTGACACCACAAAAGTAGAAATCAAAAAGGAGCATCAATTGTTGATGGTTTGTGAAACCACTAGTTTCAAGGGCAAAAGGGATGCTTCATGAAACGGCAAATCAGCTGCTGCTCTAGTGAAGAAACCCAAAGTTGAACCCAAGCCCGAGACTAAGTGCTTCTGTAATAAAGGGAACAGCCACTGGAGCAGAATTACCCTAGATACTTGGTAGATGAGAAGGCTGGCAAAGTTGATAGAAGTATATTGGATATATATTGTGTTAATGTGTACTTTACTAGTACTCCTAGTAGCACCAGGGTATTAGATACCGGTTCGGTTGCTAAGTGTTAGTAACTCGAAATAAAAGCTACGGAATAAACGGAGACTAGCTAAAGGTGAGATGACGATATGTGTTGGAAGTATTTCCAAGGTTGATCAAATATCGTACGCTCCCTCTACCATCGAGATTGGTGTTTGCGTTGAGCATAGACATGATTGGATTATGTCTATCGCAATACATTTATTCATTTAAGGAGAATAATGGTTACTCTGTTTATTTGAATAATACCTTCAATGGTCTTACGCCTAAAATGAATGGTTTATTGAATCTCGATCGTAGTGATACACATGTTCATGCCAAAAGATAGTAATGATAGTACCACCTACTTGTGGCACTGCCACGTAAGTCATATCGGTATAAAACGCATGAAGAAGCTCCATGTTGATGGATCTTTGGGCTCACTCGTTTTGAAAAGTTTGAGGCATGCGAACCATATCTATTGGTGTATATGCATGAAGAAACTCCATGCAAATGGACCGTTTGGACTCACTTGATTTTGAATCACTTGAAGACATGCAAATCATACCACATGGGCAAGATGACTGAAAGCCTCATTTTTCAGTAAAATGGAACTAGAAAGAACCTTGTTGGAAGTAATACATTTTGATGTGTGCAGTCCAATGAGTGCTGAGGCATGTAGTGGATATCGTTATGTTCTTACTTCACAGATGATTTGAGTAGATGTTGAGTATATTTACTTGATGAATCACGAGTCTGAATTATTGAAAGGTTCAAGTAGTTTCAGGGTGAAGTTGAAAGATCATCGTGACAAGAGGATAAAATATCTATGATATGATCATAGAGATGAATATCTGAATTACGAGTTTGGGATAGAATTAAGACATTGTGGAAATTGTTTCACAACTAATACAGCCTGGAACACCATAGTGTGATGGTGTGTCCGAACATCATAACTGCATCCTATTGGATATGATGCATACCATGATGTCTCTTATCGAATTACCACGATAGTTTATGGGTTAGGCATTAGAGACAACCACATTCACTTTAAATAAGGCACCATGTAATTCCGATGAGATGACACCGTATGAACTATGGTTTAGAGAAACCTAAGCTGCCATTTCTTAAAAGTTTGGGGCTGCAACGCTTATGCGAAAAAGTTTCAGGCTAATAAGCTCGAACCCAAAGCGGATAAATGCATATTCATAGGACACCCAAAACAGTTGGGTATACCTCCTGTCTCAGAACCGAAAACAATAAGGGATTGTTTCTAGAATCGGGTCCTTTCTCGAGGAAAAGTTTCTCTCGAAAGAATTGAGTGGGAGGATGGTGGAGACTTGATGAGGTTATTGAACCGTCTCTTCAACTAGTGTGTGGCAGGGCACAGGAAGTTGTTCCTGTGGCACCTACAACAATTGAAGTGGAAGCTTATGATAGTGATCATGAAACTTCAGATCAAGTCACTACCAAACCTCGTGGGATGACAAGAATGCGTACTACTTCAGAGTGGTACATGATCCTGTCTTGGAAGTCATGTTGCTAGACAACAATGAACCTACGAGCCATGGAGAAGTGATGGTGGGCCCGGATTCCGATAAATGGCTCGAGGCCATAAAATCTGAGATAGGATCCATGTATGAAAACAAAGTGTAGACTTTGGAAGAACTACTTGATGGTCGTAAGGCTGTTAGGTACATATGGATTTTAAAAGGAAGACGGACAATGATGGTAAGTATCACCATTAAGAAAGCTCGACTTGTCGTTAAGAGGTTTTCCGACAAGTTCAAGGAGTTGACTACGATGAGACTTTCTCACTCGTAGCGATGCTAAGAGTCTGTTGGAATTATATTAGCGATTACTGCATTATTTATGAAATCTTGCAGATAGGATGTCAAAACATTGTTTCCTCGACGATTTTCTTGAGGAAAGGTTGTATGTGATACAACCGGAAGGTTTTGTCAATCCTGAAAGATGCTAATAAGTATGCAAAGCTCCAGCAATCCTTCTAAGGACTGGAGTAAGCATCTCGGAGTTGGAATGTACGCTTTGATGAGATGATCAAAGGTTTTGGGTTTATACAAAGTTTATGAGAAACTTGTATTTCCAAAGAAGTGAGTGGGAGCACTATAGAATTTCTGATAAGTATATGTTGTTGACATATTATGGATCAGAAATGATGTAGAATTTCTGGAAAGCATATAGGGTTATTTGGAAAGTGTTTTTCAATGGAAAGCCTGGATTAAGCTACTTGAACATTGAGCATCAAGATCTATAAGGATAGATCAAAACGCTTAATGGTACTTTCAAATGAGCACATACCTTGACATGATCTTGAAGGGGTTCAAGATGGATCAGTCAAAGAAGGAGTACTTTCCTGAGTTGTAAGGTATGAAGTTAAGACTTAAAGCTCGACCACGGCAGAAGAAAGAGAAAGGACGAATGTCGTCCCCTATGCTTTTGTCATAGGCTCTATACGGTATGCCATGCTGAGTACCGCACCTGATGTGTGCCTTGCCACATATCTGGCAAGAGGGTACAAAGGTAATCTAGGAGTAGATCACCAGATAGCGGTCTAAATTATCCTTAGAGGAATAAGGATATGTTTCTCGGTTATGGAGGTGATAAATAGTTCGACGTAAAGAGTTACGTCGATGCAAGCTTAACACCTATCCGGATAGCTCTGAGTAGAGATGCCGGATACGTATAATGGAGCAACAATTTAGAATAGCTCCAAGTAGAATAGTTATTTGAAATGGCTCCAAATATAGCGTAGTAGCTGCATCTACAAGATGACATAGAGATTTGCGAAGTACATACGGATCTGAAAGATTCAGACCCGTTGACTATAACATCTCTCACAAGCATAACATGATCAAACCCAGAACTCATCGAGTGTTAATCACATGGTAATGTGAACTAGATTATTGACTCTAGTAAACTCTTTGGGTGTTAGTCACATGGGGATGTGACCTTGAGTGTTAATCACATATCGATGTGAACTGGATTATTGACTCTAGTGCAAGTGGGAGACTGTTGGAAATATGCCCTAGAGGCAATAATAAATTAGTTATTATTATATTTCCTTGTTCATGATAATCGTTTATTATCCATGCTAGAATTGTATTGATAGGAAACTCAGATACATGTGTGGATACATAGACAACACCATGTCCCTAGTAAGCCTCTAGTTGACTAGCCCGTTGATCAATAGATGGTTACGGTTTCCTGACCATGGACATTGGATGTCATTGATAACGGGATCACATCATTAGGAGAATGATGTGATGGACAAAGACCCAATCCTAAGCCTAGCACAAGATCATGTAGTTCGTATGCTAAAGCTTTTCTAATGTCAAGTATCATTTCCTTAGACCATGAGATTGTGCAACTCCCGGATACCGTAGGAGTGCTTTGGGTGTGCCAAACGTCACAATGTAACTGGGTGGCTATAAAGGTACACTACAGGTATCTCCAAAAGTGTCTGTTGGGTTGGCACGAATCGAGACTGGGATTTTTCACTCCGTGTAAACGGAGAGGTATCTCTGGGCCCACTCGGTAGGACATCATCATAATGTGCACAATGTGATCAAGGAGTTGATCACGGGATGATGTGTTACGAAACGAGTAAAGAGACTTGACGGTAACGAGATTGAACAAGGTATCGGGTTACCGACGATCGAATCTCGGGCAAGTATCGTACCGCTAGACAAAGGGAATTGTATACGGGATTGATTAAGTCCTTGACATCGTGGTTCATCCGATGAGATCATCGTGGAACATGTGGGAGCCAACATGGGTATCCAGATCCCGCTGTTGGTTATTGACCGGAGAGTCATCTCAGTCATGTCTGCACGTCTCCCGAACCCGTAGGGTCTACACACTTAAGGTTCGGTGACGCTAGGGTTATAGAGATATTAGTATGCGGTAACCCGAAAGTTGTTCGGAGTCCCAGATGAGATCTCGGACATCACGAGGAGTTCCGGAATGGTCCGGAGGTAAAAATTTATATATGGGAAGTCTTGTTTTGGTCGCCGAAAAAGTTTCGCGCATTATCGGTATTGTACCGGGAGTGCCGAAAGGGGTCCGGGGGTCCACCAAGGGGGTCCACCTGCCCCGGGGGGGGCACATGGGCTGTAGGGGTGTGCGCCTTGGCCTATATGGGCCAAGGGCACCAGCCCCAAGAGGCCCATGCGCCAAGAGATAAGGGAAAGGAAGAGTCCTAAAAGGGGAAGGCACCTCCTAGGTGCCTTGGGGAGGATGGACTCCTCCCTGGCCGCACCCTTCCTTGGAGGAAGGGCCAAGGCTGCGCCCCCCCCTCTCCCTTGGCCCTATATATAGTGGGGGAAGGGAGGGCAGCCACACCTAAGCCCTGGCGCCTCCCTCTCCCTCCCATGACACATCTCCCTCCTCCCGCAGCGCTTGGCGAAGCCCTGTTGGAATCCCGCTACTTCCACCACCACGCCGTCGTGCTGCTGGATCTCCATCAACCTCTCCTTCCCCCTTGATGGATCAAGAAGGAGGAGACGCCACTGCTCCGTACATGTGTTGAACGCGGAGGTGCCGTCCGTGCGGCGCTAGGATCATCGGTGATTTGGATCACGACGAGTACGACTCCATCAACCCCGTTCTCTTGAACGCTTCCGCGCACGATCTACAAGGGTATGTAGATCCACTCCTCCCTCGTTGCTAGATGACTCCATAGATTGATCTTGGTGATACGTAGAAAATTTTGAATTATTGCTACGTTCCCCAACACTAAGTTGGGACACCCCTGTAGGGTTTTGAACTTTCGAAGGTCATGCCCGCTGTTATGGGCAGATGGGAATTTGTTAATTTCCGGTTGTAGAAAACCTGACACATAAAAATTAATTAAAATGAATCAACTGCGTGTGTAGCCGTGATGGTCTCTTTTCAGCGGAGTCCGGGAAGAGAACACGGTCTGTGTTATGCTTGAACGTAAGTATCTTCAGGATCACTTCTTGATCACTTTTAGCGTCTCGACCGTGCTTTGCTTTCTCTTCTCGCTCTCTTTAGCGTAAGATAGCCACCATATATGCTTAGTGCTTTGCTGCAGCTCCACCTCACTACCCTTTCCTACCCTTAAGCTTAAATAGTATTGTTCGCGAGGGTGTGAGATTGTTGAGTCCCCGTGACTCACAGATACTTCCAAACAGATGCAGGTGCCGATGATGCCAGTGCAGCGGACGCTACCGAACTCAAGTGGGAGTTTGACAAGGATTCAGGCCGTTACTATGTTTCTTTTCCGGATGATCAATAGAGGAGCCCAGTTGGGGCAATCGGGGATCTAGCATTTTTGGTTGTCTTTCTTTATTTTGGTTCTATAGTCGGACCTTGATTGTATTCTGGATGATGTATGATATATTTATGTATTGTGTGAAGTGGCGATTGTAAGCCGACTCTTTATCCCTTTCTTATTCAGTACATGGGATGTGTAAAGATTACCCCTCTTGCAACAGACCTACCATGCGGCTATGCCGCTAAGTCGTGCCCCGACACGTGGGAAATATAGCCGCAATGTGGGTGTTACAAGTTGGTAATCAGAGCCTTCCCCGACTTAGGAGCCCCCTGCTTGATCGAATCGCTGACGTTGTTGACTCTAGAACAAAATGTTTTGAGTGTTTGGATTATATATATATTGGAGAGTAGGATTTTTTTTACTTCTCAGTCCCTTCGTCGCTCTGGTGAGGCCTCCTAACGTACAATATTGGCTCTTCTCTTCTCAAATTTCATGATAAAAATAGGATCACGTGGGTATCTTGGAATTGTTCCAATGGTTTTGTGACAAGAACATTGTTCTTCATGCCTCCTGACATTTAGGGGTTGTGGCAGTGTCCCAGGGAGTTGAGCTCCGAGGTGTTGTTGTCACAATTTTATGGTTGCAGTTCTGGAATACCTGAGTTCGCCGACATCGAAAATCTCTTTTATGCAGTTGTTGGTGAGGTAACCTCGACGCCACCCAGTACTGGGGTGGGAGTTCGGGAGTATTGCCATAACTCGTATAACGGATGCTTTTCGAAGGTTGAGGTAAATGATTTCCGAAGGTTTCTTGGTTATGTGTTGAAGGATGGATACAGCTGGATGTAGGATTTGCTAGTTTTGGGTGAGATATTATGCTTCCCCTGTATCCCCAACACCTGATTGCATAACCAGAAAGTTTCGGGAGTTTTGTAGGTGGGAATTCATGTAGCTCTAGCTTTCTTCCCGCAGATATTTGGTTTGTGATTGGGTAATCCTTGCCAATTATTTGTTCATGTCCGTACCTTGTTGATTTATTCCTTTACCTTTATCTAAGTGGCTTCTCAATTTATGGAAGTGTGATGATTTACTTTGGAATTCATTCATTCATTCTTGTTCGAATGTTAAGGCTATATGTTGCAATTTCGATCCATTGATTCAGCTTGAATATATATCTTTCAAGATGCTAACGGATGTCAACCTCTTTAGGATGGCTCCTCCAACGCGTCAGAATCTGAACCCTGCGCCACCACCTCCACCTCCGGAGGCATGGCAAGCTGTCATGGCAGGCACCAACGCCAACACTCAAATGCTTTTGCAACTCTTGCGAGAGCGCAACCAAGGGAAAGGCAACCAAGGAAATCAAAGCCAAGGCAACAATCAACCTCAGTTTGCTACCCTCAATCAGTGCCTCGCAAACCAGCCGAAGTCCTTCAGCAACTGTGTCGAGGCCACAGACACCGACGACTGGCTCGTGGATATCTGCAAACATTTTGAGTGTAGCAATGTCAGGCCTAAGGATTTTGTCAAGTTTGCTTCGTTTCAACTCAAGGATCAAGCTGCTGAGTGGTATCAACAATACAGAGATTCCAGAGGAGGTCGTGTGATTACCTGGGATGATTTCCGCCGAGACTTCAAAGCTCATCACATTCCACAAAGTGTTGCTCAGAGTAAGCGTGAGGAGTTCTGCAATCTCAAGCAAGGCAGCATGTCCGTGTATCAATACAATATCTAGTTTCAGAAACTCGCTCGCTTCACTAAACAAGACGTCCCTGATGAAAAGAGTATGATTTATCAATTCAGAGGTGGCCTCAGAGAAGATCTGCAATTAGCTCTCGTGCTTCTTGAGCCGACTAAGTATGAAGAATTCTACAACATGGCACTAACACAAGAAGCCGCTCAAATTAAATGTGATGCTTCTAAGAAGAGAGTCAGGGATGCAGTTCAATCTTCTTCTTCTTCTTCTCAAGTTGCAGCTAAGCAACAGAAGTTCTGGTTGCCTCCTCCTCCTCTGTCCATCAGCCCTATCAGTAGAAGAGTAAAGGTGGCAATGGATCTTCCCACCCACCCAACCCAGGCTATCAGAACAAAGCTCAGTCTCATACTCCAAGGTCAAGTGCTCCTTATCACCGTCCTCTCTCAGAGGTTACTTGCAACAAGTGTCAGTAGAAAGGGCACTATGCAAACAAGTGCTTCAACCAAAGGCGCCTTCCGCCTCCTCCTCCTGTGAGATCTGCCAGCAATGCAGTGGTCAAGCATAATCCCAAGCGTGCTAAGGTCAATATGATGAACGCAGCTCAGGCTGAGGATTCTTCAGAAGTGATCATGGGTAACCTTCCAGTTAACTCCTTTCCTGCAAAAGTATTGTTTGATACTGGTGCATCGCTTTCTTTTGTTTCAAGACCTTTTGTTGCCAAGCATGAGTTTTTTTACCAAAAAGATTCCTTTCCCGTTGAAGATTGTGTCCCCGGGCAAGCAGATGACATCTAATAATTGTGTCCCGGATGTGTCTATCGAGATGGGTGACTATAAATTTCTGTCTTCTCCAATGGTTCTTGGTGACTCGGATATTGATCTAATTCTCAGCATGGACTGGCTTTCTAAGCACAAGGCTCAGCTTGATTGTGCTGCCAGGCAGATTCAATTGACACACTCTTCTGAGGATGTGATCATCTATGTCGCTCGTGATGATACCATTTGACTGTTTTCTCTCAATGAGAAGGGCGAGTTGAATGCCATCTCTCAGATTCCAGTCGTTTGTGAATATCAAGATGTCTTTCCAGAAGAGCTTCCGGGAATGCCTCCTCACCGGCCAGTTGGATTCGTTATCGATCTTGAGCCTGGCACAGAACCTGTTTGCAAATGTCTTTACAAGCTTGGACCAGAAGAGTTGAAGGAGTTGAAGAAACAACTCGATGAACAAGAGTCTATGGGTCTGATCAGACCGAGTTCTTCTCCATGGGGTTGTGGTGTTTTTTTTGTCAAGAAGAAGGATGGAATGGAACGACTCTGCGTCGACTACCGTCCATTGAACAAGAAGACAATAAAGAACAAGTATCCACTTCCCAACATCAATGAGCTTTTCGAGCAACTTAAGGGTGCCCATGTATTCTCCAAGCTTGACCTCCGTATGGGTTATCATCAGATTCGCATTCGTGAACAAGATATCCCCAAGACAGCATTCAGAACAAGCTATGGTTCTTATGAATATACTTTCATGTCTTTCGGCCTTGTCAATGCTCCTCCAACGTTCTCTCACATGATGAACTTCATCTTCAACCCTTACACAAATGATTTCGTCTTGGTGTATCTCGAGGATATTTTGGTCTTTTCCAAGAATAAGGAGGATCATGCCATGCATTTGAGATTGGTACTCGACAAACTCAGAGAGCATCAATTCTATGTGAAGTTTTCCAAGTGCGAGTTCTTGCTTGATGAGGTTCTATACCTTGGTCGTATCATCTCCACAAAAGGCATCACTGTTAATGCTGAGAAGGTGTCTTCAATTGTGAATTGGGAACCTCCTCAGAATGTGAAGCAACTCCGTAGTTTTCTTGGGCTTGCAAGCTATTGTCTAAGATTCGTTGAGAATTTCTCTAAGATTGCAAAGCCTCTTTCCAACCTCCTTTAGAAGCATGTTAAGTATGTCTGGACGCCTCAATGTGACATGGCTTTCAATACCCTGAAAGAGAAGTTAGTCACAGCTCCTGTCTTGACTCCTCCTGATGAATCCAAACCATTCGAAGTTTTCTGTGATGCCTCCTTGCAAGGTCTCGGTGATGTGTTAATGCAAGAGAAGAAAGTTGTGGCCTATACCTCTCGTCAGTTGAAGCCCAACAAAAAGAACTACCCCACTCATGACCTCGAGTTGGCAGCAGTTGTCCATGCTCTATTAATGTGGAGACATCTCTTGTTGGGAAGGAAAGTGGACATCTTCACTGATCATAAGAGCCTCAAGTACATCTTCACTCAACCCAACCTCAACCTCAAGTAGACTCGTTGGGTCAAAATGATTCAAGAATACAATCCGAGTATTGAATATACTCCAGGCAAGGCCAATGTCATTTGTCGTGGAATTGTCACGGCAGATGTCCTAGCAAAAGGACTTAGTCGTAGGTCCATCGCAACTAGGAAGCTTAAAGGGGTTAATCGGGACAAAGGACACGAGAGGTTTATACTAGTTCGGCTGCTTAAGATTAAGGTAAAAGCCTACGTCTAATTGTGTTGGAATTGCTTGGGTTTTGAAGACCAGGGAGTGAATACGCTTTTCCTGGCTTCGAGTTGTTGTGTCTTGTTCTAAGCCGCCGCCGGGTCGTCCCCTTATATACACGGGTTGACGCCTGGCGGCTTACAGAGTCCCGACCGGCTCATAAAATGTGTCTGGCTCGGTGACTTCTTTTTGTATGCCTTTCTTTACAAGTCTTTCTCTACATATGTTGGTTCACAATATTGGGCCTTAAGCCGCCTCTGGGCTTAGGCTTTCTACAAGTCTTAATAAACTATCACCTTGAATATTTACTGGGCTTCTTCTCGTAACCCGCCATTGGGGTTGACCCGGCCCCTCCTGGGCGGATCATACCTGGTAGCTATATCCCCAACATTAGGCCCCAGCTTGACTTGAACTTTGTTCTTTGTCAATCTTCAACACTTAGAGGAAATCCATCTTCCTCTCTCTGAAAAAACTTTGTAACCCGCCATGACATCATCTTCTAAAAACACGAAAGCCTGCTCTGATGTCATCTTCAATGGATCTTTATCTCTTAATGTCTTCTGAGAATCGAGGCATCTGTTTAGCTGGATAATAATTGTTTTGCTCTTCCTCAATTTTCGCGCCTACCTTTTCACATATCCCCTTATAAATAGGCTTGGCCAGTCTTTCCCCTTTCTTCTTCTTCCTCCCATCTTCTCGCTACCTCTCTGCCTCTCGAGCTCGGCCATCACCGTAGTCCCCGCCGTCGCCTCTCAACGTCGGCCGCTGCATCACCATGTGCTCATCCCGAGAACCGTGGCAACCCTTCGCAGAAGCTTTGCCTTCGTAAGTTCCTACATTTCCGCGCCCTTAGATCTGTTTTAGGCTTATGAGTTCATCGATGTTCTTCGCCGTTCATCACAGACCTCCTTGCAGTTTCTTCTCCGTACCCTCTTTTGATCCATTAGGAAAGTAGAACTTATGTGGTAGTAGTTTTATGCCCATTTTAGATGTTAGTAGATCTTTTTCCCTTGCATAGATACCTTCTTAGAGCTGATGAACTCCTCCGCGCTCATTCTTTAGGTCTAGATTTATTTTTCTTTTCTGACCCATTGTGATCCAGAATACTAGTGATAGCTTTGGGAAATCTGTTTGTCTCAACACTTAGCCAATTCTATTTCCGGTTTCCTTCAAATGTCTTTAGTCATGGCGGCTTATTACGCCGGCTCACTTTTCCCTTATATGACATTAGCCCTTCCTTAAGCCGCCATTACTCATTTGCACCATCATCATTTAACTTTTAATTTCACCATTGAATTGAACCAGCATGTTACTTTCTTTTCAGTTTGTCCTTTGATCATCATGCCGTCAAAAGCAACGACTGTCTGCAACTGGGTCCCTTCCACAGTCACTGAAGATACCTTGAAGGAATTCCTCACTATAGGATTTTTGCCAGGGAAAATGTTATGTCTCATCATGCACCTGACCCGGATGAGGAACGGCCTAATCCCAAAGACGGTGAAGTTATTGTCTTCACTGACCACATGAATCGGAGTTTTTCACCACCCAGCTCAAAGTTCTTCAGAGACGTTCTTCATTTTTTTCAAACTTCACCCTCAAGATCTTGGACCCAATTCCATATCCAATATCTGCAATTTCCAAGTTCTCTATGAGGTGTATCTTCAAGAAGAGCCGACTGTGGAAGTCTTCAGAGAGTAGTTTTATCTGAACTGCTAGAATGAGTGTACCAATGGCCCTAGCTTGGAACTTGGTGGAATCTCAATTCAGCGCTAACAGGGCACCGTATTTCCCTTAATAGTCTTACCGAGTCATCCCAAAGATTGGAATCAGACCTGGTTCTATTGCCAAGATACGTCTCCAGCCAATGAAAAACCACTGCCGGGTTATCGTGCGGAGCGTCTGGATTCCAAGTCTGTGCTCCCTGATAAGCTTACTGCTGAACGCAAGAACCTCATTCCATCTATTAAAAGGATCAATGCCTTACTGGGGAATGGCTTAACCGGAGTTGATTTGATCCGTTGCTGGATCTCGTGGCGGGTCATTCCTCTAAGACGCCGATCCAAATTGATGTATGAATATGGCAGAGGCCCAGATGACTCTCTGCGTTACAACTCTATACAACTAACTGAAGATGACATTGTTTCAATGTCAACCATCCTTGTGAACGGCAAGTATGAGGACTGCTACCTCTTGAGCACTTGCGTTGGTTTTCCCTTGAAGAGGAAAGGGTGGTGCAGCAAAGTAGCGTAAGTATTTCCCTCAGTTTTTGAGAACCAATGTATCAATCCAGTAGGAGGCTATGCGCGAGTCCCTCGCACCTACACAAAACAAATAAATCCTCGCAACCAATGCGATAAGGGGTTGTCAATCCCTACACGGTCACTTACGAGAGTGAGATCTCTATATAATAAGATAATATTTTTGGTATTTTTATGATAAAGATGCAAAGTAAAATAAAAGGCAATGAAAATAACTAAGTGTTGGAGGATTAATATGATGAAGATAGACCCGGGGGCTATATGTTTCACTAGTGGCTTCTCTCAAGAGCATAAGTATTTTCTGGTGGGTGAACAAATTACTATTGAGCAATTGACAAAATTGAGCATAGTTATGAGAATATCTAGGTATGATCATGTATATAGGCATCACGTCCAAGACAAGTAGACCGACTCCTGCCAGCATCTACTACTATTACTCCACACATCGACCGCTATCCAGCATGCATCTAGAGTATTAACTTCAAGAGAACAGAGTAACTCTTTAAGCAAGATGAAATGATGTAGAGGTATAAACTCATGCAATATGATGAAAACCCCATCTTGTTATCCTCGATGGCAACAATACAATACGTGCCTTGCTGCCCCTACTGTCACTGGGAAAGGACACCGCAAGATTGAACCCAAAGCTAAGCACTTCTCCATTGCAAGAAAGATCAATCTAGTAGGCCAAACCAAACTGATAATTCGAAGAGACTTGCAAAGATAACCAATCATACATAAAAGAATTCAGAGAAGATTCAAATATTCTTCATAGATAAACTTGATCATAAACCCACAATTCATCGGTCTCAACAAACACACCGCAAAAGAAGATTACATTGAATAGATCTCCACAAGAGAGGGGGAGAACTTTGTATTGAGATCCAAAAAGAGAGAAGAAGCTTTCTAGCTAATAACTATGGACCTGTAGGTCTAAGGTAAACTACTCACACTTCATCAGAAGGGCTATGGTGTTGATGTACAAGCCCTCCGTGATCGATGCCCCCTCCGGCGGAGCTCCGGAACAGGCCCCAAGATGGGATCTCGTGGATACAGAAAGTTACGGCGGTGGAATTAGGGTTTTGGCTCCGTATCTGATCGTTTGGGGGTACGTAGGTATATATAAGAGGAAGGAGGACGTCGGATGAGCAACAGGGGGCCCACGAGGGTGGAGGGCGCGCCTGGGGGGTAGGCGCACCCCCTACCTCGTAGCCTCCCTGTTGGTTGCTTGACGTATGGTCCAAGTCTCCTGGATCTTGTTCGTTCCAAAAATCACGTTCCCGAAGGTTTCATTCTGTTTGGAGTCTGTTTGATATTCCTTTTCTTCGAAACCCTAAAATAGGCAAAAAAACAGCAATTCTGGGCTGGGTCTCCGGTTAATAGGTTAGTCCCAAAAATAATATAAAGTGCATAATAAAGCCCAATAATGTCCAAAACAGTAGATAATATAGCATGGAGCAATCAAAAATTATAGATACGTTGGAGACGTATCAAGCATCCCCAAGCTTAATTCATGCTCGTCCTCGAGTAGGTAAATGATAAATACAGAATTTTTGATGCAGAATGCTACTAGGCATAATTTCAATGTAATTCTTCTTAATTGTGGCATGAATATTCAGATCCGAAAGATTCAATACAAAAGTTTAATATTGACATAAAAATAATAATACTTCAAGCATACTAACTATGCAATTATGTCTTCTCAAAATAACATGGCCAAAGAAAGTTATCCCTACAAAATCATATAGTCTGGCTATGCTCTATCTTCACCACACAAAGTATTTAAATCATGCACAACCCCGATGACAAGCCAAGCAATTGTTTCATACTTTTGACATTCTCAAACTTTTTCAATCTTCACGCAATATGCCGTGGATTTGTCACGGCAGATGTCCTTAGTGTCAGGACTTAGTCGCGAGGCCAACACATCTATGTGGTAGCTTGAGAGGGGTTGAGCGGAATCGAGAAACGCAACGTAAGACAAGGATTTAGACAGCTTCGGGCCCCGACAAACATCATTCGGTAACGACCCTACATGCTGTTTGAGGCTAGGTCTCATTATCATCATGAGGGAGTCGCCGTAAACTGGCTCTCCTCTTTGTGTCTAGCCCTCGAGATTGTTTCTTCTTCTTATTTAGGGAGCCCTGCCCCTCCTTATATAAGTTGAAGGGTCGGATTACATGTGGAGTCCTATTAGGATTAGGACTAGTCTATCTCTAATACAAACCGGATACATGTCCAGGTCTTAACTCCTTGGAAGACAAATATTCCTCACGCCTTTCCTCTTAAACTAGGCCACCATAGTATGAACTGGCCTTCATGAACCGCCCGTTGGGCCATCGGGTGTTGTCACTCCTCTGACCCGCCTGCCGGATTACCAATGAATTGTAAACCGCCAGGTCCAAACGGGTCACCAGTGAATCGTTAAGTCTCAGTCGGCTCTCAAGTAAAACACCAAGTCCGGTCGGGTTATACTTCCAGCCGGTTTACATCGCGGAGTATATACCCGACATTAGCCCCTAGTTTAATTTGGATTTATCCATGTTAAACTGATCCTGATCATCCTTAAGTCCTTGTTACTTCCTTCTTCTATAAAATCCGGGTCAATAGGCCAGCTTCATAATCCATTTGCTGACCTTGGTTTGTCACAGAGAAATATTGTGAAGAATAACTCCTTTGACTTGAGCTCTCAATGCTTAAAAAATATTGTCCTTTGAAATACTCATTTGATCTTCAGTCGGTTTAAGAATGTAAAACTTTTCTGGTTTACCATTGCCAAAATCTGTTTTAAGAATATTGATGACACCGGATCAGAACTGTTTGTTAACATCAGTTTTGAAAATATACCTCTTATATGCCTATCACTTGTAGCCCCCAAGTCTTAAGAAGGTTGCATAGCAACAACCTAAGACTTGCTTCAATATGAATGTCACAAGCTTGAAGAAATCCAGTTTGTTCATCTCAATCACCAGTCAGAACTGAGTATTCCACATATGTAGCCCCCAAGTGCTGGGTTGTCATGCTCGCAGCAACCTAGGACTTGAAATTGCCTTATGCTCATAACAACTTCAACTAGTGTAGCCCCCAAGGGCTGGGTTATTATGCAATAATGAGCAGGGACTTTGTAAATATGATCATGTAAACTTGAGCAGCAATGTGTAGCCCCCAAGGGTCGGCTCAGTAAGATAATATTGAGCTAGGACTTTGATATATTCTTCAATGAAAATAACATCATATGATGTAACCCCCATCATGGGGCTTGAATTCACGTCCACAAGGTTAAGAGCCTTGTGCTTTACCAACTGAGCAGTGGACCCTTCAATGTAATGGATAAAAAGCTTTGTACCTTAAATTGTTGACAGAGGCAATTGGTAGCCCCCAAGGGTCGGCTCATTACGATGTGATGAGTCGGGTCTTCAATAAGGTGAGCAAACAATGACTTTGCAATAGCCCCCAAGTGTCATGGTGCATGCTTGCAGCAACATGAGACTTGTGCATTTGATGTAATCCCAACTTGAATAATGTAGCCCCAAGTGCCGGGTTGTAAGCCTGCAGCAACTCGGGACTATTCCTTCAATTGTAGAATAAATCATATCCATTAATAATATGATAGCCATTGCACTAAAGCGACTTTGAAAACCTTAATCATAACACTGGTTATTGATAACCATAATAAAATCCAGCCATGTTGGCTGTTTTAAGATTTGAATAGTATAATCCAGTATGAAAACCTTAATCATTCAATATCATCATGAAAATCCAGCCAAGTTTGGCTATTAGAAATTTGCATACCTTATCGGTTGACAAGTAAATCCGAAGTTTAAATACTCGGCGGCTCTTGGCCGATGGCGACTTAATCTGCATTCATTGTAAGCCAGAATTTTTACAACCCGGCGGCTGATAGTCTTTGTGAAAATCCAGAATGGATATTCATTTTGAAGCATCAATTTTGATGATGATTGAACTTAACTATTTATGTAAGTCATAACTCTGTAAATCCTGCACAGAGTTTAAGCAACATATACCCTGACGACTTAACGTCAAAAGCCAGGGCGGGTTGTCAACCCAAAATACTCATACCTTTATTGAAAGATACATGTAGACTAATACCAGGGTGATGCCTTGATAATTATAATCTGGGGCCAGTATCAACCCGGAGTCATGAAATATCCTTATTTTGATTGCTCAACGCAAAATTTCCTGGTGACTTAAAGTATGCCATCATGGCGGTTTATCAAACCCCAAAGATGCTCAAGGATGAGTCATATAATCATGGCTATATGGCCTGTGATATTGAATTGCCCTGCCATTTTATGATACCCATGCAGTAAGGGTATTGAGCTGGATTGTAGAAGCCAAGACTTCCAACTGTTTGATGTTTTTCATATGCTGGCGACTTATCGTCGAAAGCCAGGCCGGGTTAATAAACACCGGTGATTTATAATCATGCTTTATTCAACCTATTTCTGTATATAAAGTGTCCTGGCGGTTTACCGCCGGACGGGTCATAATGCCCAGCATATAACCCGGCTTTATAACCAAGGCTGCACTTAAGAATAATCAAATATGAAATATATCATACCTGTGACATTGAATCACATCGTTGGTTTGCCAACTTTTTGTAGCAAGGGTGATAACCCAAATCTTGAGTACTGATAACTCCTTCCATATTGTACCGGATTATGATAATAAACTGTATCGGGATATAATAAACACCGGATTTTCCTTATAACACTAGCGACTTGTTAGTCAAAACCAGACCGGGTTAATAAGCGCCGGATTATAAGTGATCATGTACAAACAACTTGTCGTTGAAAGTCAAGACGGGTTTAATGAACGCCGGTATATCCATACACATATGATACATGCTATGATGATGTAATGATGATGCAACGTATGATGCAATATATGATGATTTATATGTATGATCAAGAGGGTTTAAGCTATGGTTCGGATACAACCAGAGCCCCCATGTAGTCATAATTGTGGCATTGCGCCGATCAAAAGGTGTAACTATGGTTCGAATACGACCAAGCCCCCAAGTGATTTCCCTAGTGACCTTATGCCTATCGAGAGGCGTAACTATGGTTCGAACCCATAGCCCCCAAGTGATTTCCCTAATGACCTTACGCCTATCAAGAGGTGTAGCTATGGTTCGGATACGACCAAGCCCCCAAGTGATTTCCCTAGTGCCCTTATGCCTATCAAGAGGTGTAGCTATGGTTCGGATACGACCAGAGCCCCCAAATGATTTCCCTGGTGGCCTTAAGCCTATCAAGAGGTGTGACTATGGTTCAAACATAGCCCCCAAGTGATATTGTGAGCTGTGCTCAAGGGATACCCATGGTTGAGTTGTGTTGTGCAACAGACTCTCTTTGGCCCCTTATGATAATATTGGCTTGATAGTTGGATTACCGAAGTAACCAGAGATGTGCTCTTATGATAATATTGGCTTGATAGCCGAATCAATATGTAATCAGAACTCCGCTTTATAAACAGAATCCCCCATGTGATCAATAATATGATAAGCCAATAAGGCATGATAACCCATGTTTGAACCGTGCATCATGGCAACAGGTCCTCTTCGGCAACCTTTAACTTTTCTGAGAACTCGAACTTTTGCAAGAGATATTTCTTCTTGAACCGGATGTTAAACCAGATATTAAGAGCTTCAAAGCTTTATGGGAGACATCTTTCCCTTGAGCCGGATTTTGAACCGGAATCTTCATTTTCAGCCGGAATTTTTCTGACGGCCATTAAACTCAAACTTGCAAGAAGTTAATATTTTTTTGAATCGGAACTTCTTAAACCGGATTTGAAAGCTTCAGAGCTTTGTGGGAGAATAGATTTCCCTTGAACCGGATTTTAAACCGGCATTCTTCATATTGAATCGGAATTTTTTAGATGGCCCTTGACTTCACTGAAAACTGGCAGCATTTGCTGAGTCATATCATTGTAGCCCCCGAGTCTTAAGGCGACTCAAGGAGCTGGCTTGAGATTCTCCGTATTTGACCACGATATAAACCGGAATAAGTTGTATATCATTGGTGTTTGACAGCATGATGTGAATCCACAGAAGGTTGAGGTGGCTGTGGTGGGTTATAAATGATCCCGTATGAGCCGTGTCAGCAACTCGGCCAATGGTTCCTTCCGACTGGCTATTTGAAGTTTAACCAAACCGTAGTGGCGGCGACTTGTGCGTTTGCTCATTGAGCCATCTAGTGCAAACGGCGGTTGATGATAATTTGCCTCCAATTCAAAAAGAAAACTGGGCTACTCGAGCAATGACTGGCTTTATACTCAATAAAGCTCATGCAGACAAGTGTGACCTGGTGCGTTGATTTAGACCAGGTCGTGAGAGACGGACAACAAAGATGATCGCGGCTTCAGAGGCGGCACAGACACATGAATCGGCCGCGGCGTTGTAAACTGGCGTGGACGGGCGAGTTAGCCACATCATATTGATGTAAACCGGTCTGCAGAATGGAGGCTCGCACATATATTCATCGATCTTGATGGCATGGTACGATACTAGCGCATTATAATGGTGGCGCGAGTTATACATCCATGACACAACCATAGCCTTTGGAGTGAATAATTGTCCTGCATAAACAATATTGTATACCAAGACAAAGATAAACTGATCGTTGACAAAAATAATATGTGCTAATAAAATATATTTTAGATGGACATCACCTGAAATTGATGATCACTAGGTGAAACTAAAATCCCTCAAGGGTGAATCGGCCGCGGGAGCAGACAGATGAATCGACCGTGACTTTTATAACCCGGCCGGAACTTTTTCAGCCGGAATTTCTGGAACCAGAACTTCTTGATAATCTGACGGGAACTTTTGATAATCCGGAACTTTTGAACCGGAACCTCTTGATAATTCGTCCGGAACTTTTGATCATCCAGAACTTTTGAACCGGAACCTCTTGATAACCCGCCTAGAACTTTTGATAATCCGGAACTTTTGAATAGGAACCACTTGATAATCCGGCGGGAACCTTTTCATGATCTAGGTCAGAACTCTTTATTGACTCGGACGGAACCTTTCGGCGATTCGGCTGGAAACCTTTGGCGATTCGAACATAACTTTTCATCGAGGCGATCGGAACCTTTAGGTGACTCAGACGGAACCTTATGTCGACGTGCTCGAAACTTTTCAATAATCCGGCTAGAACCTTCCGACGAACCGGCGGAACCTTTCGATGAGCCTGACGGAACTTTTTCGGCGAACCAGCTGTAACTCTCTGACGAACCGGCCGGAACTTCTTCAATAAGTCGGACGGAGCTTCTCGATCCCTGGGATAGCACCCTCCAAGAACTCAACACCACCGTGCACAAGCCCCACGGTGGGCGCCAACTGTCGTGGATTTGTCACGGCAGATGTCCCTAGTGTCAGGACTTAGTCGCAAGGCCAACGCATCTATGTGGTAGGTTGAGAGGGGTTGAGCAAAATCGAGAAACACAACGTAAGACAAGGATTTAGACAGCTTCGGGCCCTGGGAAACATCATCCGGTAACAACCCTACATGCTATTTGAGGCTAGGTCTCATTATCATCATGAGGGAGTCGCCGTAAACCGGCTCTCCTCTTTGTGTCTAGGCCTCGAGATCGTTTCGTCTTCTTCTTTAGGGAGCCCTTCCCCTCCTTATATAAGTTGAAGGGGCGGATTACATGTGGAGTCCTATTAGGATTAGGACTAGTCTATCTCTAATACAAACCGGATACAAGTCCAGGTCTTAACTCCTTGTAAGACAAATATTCCTCACGCCTTTCCTCTTAAACCGGCCCACCATAGTATGAACCGGCCTTCATGAACCGCCCATTGGGCCACCGGGTGTTGTCACTCCTCTGACCCGCCTGTCGGATTACCAATGAATCATAAACCGCCAGGTCCAAACAGGTCGCCAGTGAATCATTAAGTCTCAGTCGGGTCTCAAGTAAAACACCAAGTCCGGTCGGGTTATACTTCCGGCCGGTTTACATCACGGGGTATATCCCTGACACAATACATGAGCGTGAGCCATGGACATAGCACTATATGTGGAATAGAATGGTGGTTGTGGAGAAGACAAAAAGGGAGAAGATGGTCTCACATCAACTAGGCGTATCAACGGGCTATGGAGATGCCCATCAATAGATATCAATGTGAGTGAGTAGGGATTGCCATGCAATGGATGCACTAGAGCTATAAGTGTATGAAAGATCAACAAAAGAAACTAAGTGGGTGCACATCCAACTCTCTTGCTCACGAAGACCTAGGGCATTTTGAGGAAGCCCATCATTGGAATATGCAAGCCAGGTTCTATAATGAAAAATTCCCACTAGTATATGAAAGTGATAACATAGGAGACTCTCTATTATGAAGATCATGGTGCTACTTTGAAGCACAAGTGTGGTAACATAGGAGCACAAGTGTGGTAACAAGTGTGATAACATAGGAGACTCTCTATTGTGAAGATCATGGTGATAGCATTGTCCCTTCTCTCTTTTTCTCTCATATTTTTTTATTTGGGCCTTTTCACTTTTTTTGGCCTCTTTTTTTATTTGGGCTTCTTTGGCCTCTCTTTTTTCGTTCGGAGTCTCATCCTGACTTGTGGGGGAATCATAATCTCCATCATCCTTTCCTCACTTGGGACAGTGCTCTAATAATGATGATCATCACACTTTTATTTACTTACAACTCAACAATTACAACTCAATACTTAGAACAAGATATGACTCTATATGAATGCCTCCGGCGGTGTACCGGTATATGCAATGACTCATGAGTGACATGGATGAAAGAATTATGAATGGTGGCTTTGCCACAATTACAATTTCAACTACATGATCATGCAAAGCAATATGACAATGATGGAGCGTGTCATAGTAAACGGAATGGTGGAAAGTTGCATGGCAATATATCTTGGAATGGCTATGAAAATGCCATGATAGGTAGGTATGGTGGCTGTTTTGAGGAAGGTATATGGTGGGTGTATGATACCGGCGAAAGGTGCGCGGTATTAGAGAGGCTAGCAATAGTGGAAGGGTGAGAGTGCATATGATCCATGGACTCAACATTAGTCATAAAGAACTCATATACTTATTGCAAAAATCTACAAGTTATCAAAGCAAAGTATTATGCGCATTCTCCTAAGGGGATAGATTGGTAGGAAAAGACCATCTCTCGTCCCCAACCGCCACTCATAAGGAAGACAATCAATAAATAAATCATGATCCGACTTCAACACATAACGGTTCACCATACGTGCATGCTACGGGAATCACAAACTTTAACGCAAGTATTTCTCAAATTCACAACTACTCAACTAGCATGACTCTAATATCACCATCTCCATATCTCAAAAAAATTATCAAGCATCAAACTTCTCTTAGTATTCAACACACTCATAAGAGAATTTTATTATTAATCTTTTATACCTAGCATATTTGGATTATTTAAGCAAATTACCATGCTATTTAAGACTCTCAAAATAATCTATGTGAAGCATGAGAGATCAATAGTTTCTATAAAACAAATCCACCACTGTGCTCTAAAAGATATAAGTGAAGCACTACAGCAAAACTATATAACTCAAAAGATATAAATGAAGCACATAGAGTATTATAATAATTTCTGAATCATGGGTGTATCTCTCAAAAGGTGTGTACAGCAAAGATGATTGTGGTAAACTGAAAAAGCAAAGACTCAAATCATACAAGACGCTCCAAGAAAAACACATATCATGTGGTGAATAAAAATATAGCTCCAAGTAAAGTTACTGACAGAAGTAGACGAAAGAGGGGATGCCTTCCGGGGCATCCCCAAGCTTTGGATTTTAGTTGTCCTTACATTACCTTGGGGGTGCCATGGGCATCCCCATGCTTAGGCTCTTTCCACTCCTTGTTCCATAATCCATCAAATCTTTACCCAAAACTTGAAAACTGCACAACACAAAACTTAAAGTACAAAATCTCGTGAGCTCCGTTAGCAAAAGAAAACAAAAGACCACTTCAAGGTACTGTAATGAACTCATTATTTATTTATATTGGTGTTAAACCTACTGTCTTCCAACTTCTCTATGGTTTATAAACTATTTTACTAGCCATAGATTCATCAAAATAAGCAAACAACACATGAAAAGCAGAATCTGTCAACAACAGAACAGTCTGTAGTAATCTGTAGCTAGCACAATATATGTAACCCCAAAAATTCTAAAATAAACTTATGTACGTGATTAATTTATCTATTAATCATCTGAAAAAAGAATTAACAAAATATCACTTTCCAAACAAAAATGGCAGCAGTTCTCGTGAGCGCTAAAGTTTCTGTTTTTTACACCAAGATTAACAAGACTTACCCCAAGTCTTCCCAACGGTTCTACTTGGCACAAACACTAATTAAACACAAAAAACACAACAAAAACAAAGGATAGATAAATTATTTATTACTAAACAGGAGCAAAAATAAAGGAATAAAAATAAAATTAGGTTGCCTCCCAACAAGCGCTATCGTTTAACGCCCCTAGCTAGGCATAAAAAGCAAGGATAGATCTAGGTATTGCCATTTTTGGTAGGCAATCCATAAGTGGCTCTCATAATAGACTCATAAGGTAATTTAATTTTTCTTTCTAGGAAAGTTTTCCATGCCTTTCCTTAATGGAAATTGGAATCTAATATTTCCTTCCTTCATATCAATAATTGCACCAATCGTTGTAAGGAAAGGTCTACCAAGAATAATATGACATGAAGGATTGCAATCTATGTCAAGAACAATAAAATCAACGGGCACATAATTCCTATTTTCAAAAATAAGAACATCATTAATTCTTCCCATAGATTTCTTAATAGTGGAATCCACAAGGTGCAAGTTTAGAGAGCAATCATCAAAATCATGGAAACCTAGCAAATCACATAAAGTCTTTGGAATTGTGGAAACACTAGCACCCAAATCACACAAAGCATAGCATTCATGATCTTTAATTTTAATTTTAATAGTTGATTCCCACTCATCATAAAGTTTTCTAGGGATAGAAACTTCCAAGTCAAGTTTTTCTTCATAAGATTGCATCAAAGCATGAACGATATGTTTGTAAAAGCTTTATTTTGGCTATAAGCATGAGGAGAATTTATCACGGATTGTAACAAGGAAATACAATCTATCAAAGATCAGCTATTATAATTAAATTCCTTGAAATCCAAAATAGTAGGTTCATTAACATCTAGAGTTTTGATCTCTTCAATCCCACTTTTATCAAATTTAGCATCAAGATCTAAATACTCCAATTTTTTGGAATGCATTCTAGGTAAAGGTGGATCATATTCAGTCCCATCATTATCAAGATTCATATTGCAAAACAAAGATTTAATAGGGGACACATCAATAACTTTTAGATCTTCATCTTTATTATCATGGAAACTAGAAGAACACGCTTTTATAAAGCAATCTTTTTTAGCACGCATCCTAGCGGTTCTTTCTTTGCACTCATCAATGGAAATTCTCATGGCTTTGAGAGACTCATTGATATAATGCTTAGGTGGAATAGATCTAAGTTTCAAAGATTCAACATCAATAGAAATTCTATCAACGGTCCTAGCCAACTCATCAATATTAAGCATTTTTTCTTCAATCAAAGCATTGAAATTCTTTTGCGAAGTAATAAATTCTTTAATATTAGATTCAAAATCAGAGGGCGTATTATTATAATTTGCATATGCATTGTTGTAGGAATTACCGTAATTATTAGAGGAATTACTAGGATAAGGCCTAGGATTAAAGTTTCCTCTATACGCATTATTACCAAAATTATTCCTACCAACAAAATTCACATCCATAGATTCAGCATCGGTAAGAGGAGCAATCGGAGTCCTAATAAAATCATTGTTGTTGGTATTGGTAAAGTCACACAATTTAGTGTTATCTTGATCCATCGTGACAAGCAAGCAATCCAACACACAAGCAAACGAGAAACGGGCAAAAAAGAGGCAAATAGAGAAAGAGAGGGAGGATAGAGAGAGAGAGAGGGAGAATAAAATGGCAAGGGTGAAGTGGGGGAGAGGAAAACGAAAGGCAAATTGCAAATAATGTAATGCGGAAGATAAGGGTTTGTGATGGGTACTTGGTATGTTGACTTTTGCGTAGACCTCCCCGGCAACGGCGCCAGAAATCCTTCTTGCTACCTCTTGAGCACTTGCATTGGTTTTCCCTTGAAGAGGAAAGGGTGGTGCAGCAAAGTAGGGTAAGTATTTCCCTCGGTTTTTGAGAACCAAGGTATCAATCCAGTAGGAGGCTACGCGCGAGTCCCTCGCACCTACACAAAACAAATAAATCCTCGCAACCAACGTGATAAGGGGTTGTCAAACCCTACACGGTCACTTACGAGAGTGAGATCTGATAGATATGATAAGATAATATTTTTGGTATTTTTATGATAAAGATGAAAAGTAAAATAAAAGGCAATGAAAATAACTAAGTGTTGGAAGATTAATATGATGAAGATAGACCCAGGCGCCATAGGTTTCACTAGTGGCTTCTCTCAAGAGCATAAGTATTTTACGGTGGGTGAAAAAATTACTGTGGAGCCATTGACAGAATTGAGTATAGTTATGAGAATATCTAGGTATGATCATGTATATAGGCATCACGTCCAAGACAAGTAGACCGACTCCTGCCTGCTTCTACTACTGTTACTGAAGGAAATATGCCCTAGAGGCAATAATAAAGTTATTATTTATTTCCTTATATCATGATAAATGTTTATTATTCGTGCTAGAATTGTATTAACTGGAAACATAATACATGTGTGAATACATAGACAAACAGAGTGTCACTAGTATGCCTCTACTAGACTAGCTCGTTAATCAAAGATGGTTATGTTTCCTAACCATGGACAAAGAGTTGTTATTTAATTAACGGGATCACATCATTAGGTGAATGATCTGATTGACATGACCCATTCCATTAGCTTAGCACCCGATCGTTTAGTATGTTGCTATTGCTTTCTTCATGACTTATACATGTTCCTATGACTATGAGATTATGCAACTCCCGTTTGCCGGAGGAACACTTTGTGTTCTACCAAACGTCACAAGTAACTGGGTGATTATAAAGGTGCTCTACAGGTGTCTCCAAAGGTACATGTTGGGTTGGCGTATTTCGAGATTAGGATTTGTCACTCCGATTGTCGGAGAGGTATCTCTGGGCCCTCTCGGTAATGCACATCACATAAGCCTTGCAAGCATTGCAACTAATGAGTTAGTTGTGAGATGATGCATTACGGAACTAGTAAAGAGACTTGCCGGTAAAGAGATTGAACTAGGTATTGAGATACCGACGATCGAATCTCGGGCAAGTAACATACCGATGACAAAGGGGACAACGTATGTTGTTATGCAGTCTGACCGATAAAAGATCTTCATAGAATATGTAGGAGCCAATATGAGCATCCAGGTTCCGCTATTGGTTATTGACCGGAGACATGTCTCGGTCATGTCTACATTGTTCTCGAACCCGTAGGGTCCGCACACTTAAGGTTTTGATGACAGTTATATTATGAGTTTATGTATTTTGATGTACCGAAGTTTGTGCGGAGTCCCGGATGTGATCACGGACATGACGAGGAGTCTCGAAATGGTCGAGATATAAAGATTGATATATTGGAAGCCTATATTTGGATATCGGAAGTGTTCCGGGTGAAATCGGGATTTTACCGGAGTATCCAGAGGTTACCGGAACCCCCCCGGGAGGTATATGGGCCTTAGTGGGCCTTAGTGGAAGAGAGGAGAGGTGGCCAGGGATGGGCCGCGCGCCCCTCCCCCCTAGTCCGAATAGGACAAGGAGAGGGGGCCGGCGCCCCCCTTCCTTCTCTCTCTCCTCTTTCCCCCCTCCCGAATCCTATTCCAACTAGGAAAGGGGGGGAATCCTACTCCCGGAGGGAGTAGGACTCCTCCTGGCGTGCCCTCTCCTGGCCGGCCGCACCCCCCCTTTGATCCTTTATATACGGAGGCAGGGAGCACCCCTAGACACACAAGTTGATCCACGTGATCATATTCTTAGCCGTGTGCGGTGCCACCTTCCACCATAGTCCTCGATAATATTGTAGCGGTGCTTAGGCGAAGCCCTGCGATGGTAGAACATCAAGATCGTCACCACGCCGTCTTGCTGACGGAACTCTTCCCCGACACTTTGCTGGATCAGAGTCCGGGGATCGTCATCGATCTGAACGTGTGCTAGAACTCAGAGGTGCCGTAGTTTCGGTGCTTGATCGGTCGGGCCGTGAAGACGTACGACTACATCAACCACGTTGTGCTAACGCTTCCGTTGTCGATCTACAAGGGTACGTAGATCACACTCTCCCCTCTCGTTGCTATGCATCACCATGATCTTGCGTGTGCGTAGGAATTTTTTTGAAATTACTACGTTCCCCAACAATGGCATCCGAGCCTAGGTTTTATATATTGATGTTATATGCACGAGTAGAACACAAGTGAGTTGTGGGCGATATAAGTCATACTGCTTACCAGCATGTCATACTTTGGTTCGGCGGTATTGTTGGACGAAGCGGCCCGGACCGACATTACACGTACGCTTACGCGAGACCGGTTCTCCCGACGTGCTTTGCACAAAGGTGGCTAGCGGGTGACAGTTTCTCCAACTTTAGTTGAACCGAGTGTGGCTACGCTCGGTCCTTGCGAAGGTTAAAACAGCACCAACTTGACAAACTATCGTTGTGGTTTTGATGCGTAGGTAAGATTGGTTCTTGCTTAAGCCCGTAGCAGCCACGTAAACACATGCAATAACAAAGTAGAGGACGTCTAACTTGTTTTTGCAGGGCATGTTGTGATGTGATATGGTCAAGACATGATGCTAAACTTTATTGTATGAGATTATCATGTTTTGTAACCGAGTTATCGGCAACTGGCAGGAGCCATATGGTTGTCACTTTATTGTATGCAATGCAATTGCGCTGTAATGCTTTACTTTATCACTAAGCGGTAGTGATAGTCGTGGAAGCATAAGATTGGCGAGACGACAATGATGTTGCGATGGAGATCAAGGTGTCGCGCCGGTGACGATGGTGATCATGACGGTGCTTCCAAGATGGAGATCACAAGCACAAGATGATGATGGCCATATCATATCACTTATATTGACTGCATGTGATGTTTATCTTTTATGCATCTTATCTTGCTTTGATTGACAGTAGCATTATAAGATGATCTCTCACTAATTATCAAGAAGTGTTCTCCCTGAGTATGCACCATTGCAAAAGTTCTTCGTGCTGAGACACCACGTGATGATTGGGTGTGATAGGCTCTACGTTCAAATACAACGGGTGCAAAACAGTTGCACACGCGGAATACTCAGGTTATACTTGACGAGCCAAGCATATACAGATATGGCCTCGGAACACGGAGACCGAAAGGTCGAGCGTGAATCATATAGTAGATATGATCAACATAGCGATGTTCACCAATGAAACTACTCCATCTCATGTCATGATCGAACATGGTTTAGTTGATTTGGATCACTTAATCACTCAGAGGACTAGAGGGATGTCTATCTAAGTGGGAGTTCTTTAAGTAATATGATTAATTGAATCTAAATTTATCATGAACTTAGTACCTGATAGTATCTTGCTTATTCATGTTTGATTGTAGATAGATGGCCCGTGCTGTTGTTCCGTTGAATTTTAATGCGTTCCTTGAGAAAGCAAATTTGAAATATGATGGTAGCAATTACACGGACTGGGTCCGTAACTTGAGGATTATCCTCATTGCTGCACAGAAGAATTATGTCCTAGAAGCACCGCTGGGTGCCAGGCCTGCTGCCGGAGCAACACCAGATGTTATGAACGTCTGGCAGAGCAAAGCTGATGACTACTCGATAGTTCAGTGTGCCATGCTTTGTGGCTTAGAATCGGGACTTCAACGACGTTTTGAACGTCATGGAGCATATGAGATGTTCCAGGAGTTGAAGTTAATATTTCAAGAAAATGCCCAGATTGAGAGATATGAAGTCTCCAATAAGTTCTATAGCTGCAAGATGGAGGAGAACAGTTCTGTCAGTGAGCACATACTCAAAATGTCTGGGTATAATAATCACTTGATTCAATTGGGAGTTAATCTTCCAGATGATTGCGTCATTGACAGAATTCTCCAATCACTGCCACCAAGCTACAAGAGCTTCGTGATGAACTATAATATGCAAGGGATGAATAAGGCTATCCCCGAGCTCTTCGCAATGCTGAAAGCTGCGGAGGTAGAAATCAAAAAGGAGCATCAAGTGTTGATGGTCAACAAGACCACTAGTTTCAAGAAAAAGGGCAAAGGGAAGAAGAAGGGGAACTTCAAAAAGAACAGCAAGCAAGTTGCTGCTCAAGAGAAGAAACCTAAACTTGGACCTAAGCCTGAAACTGAGTGCTTCTACTGCAAGCAGACTGGTCACTGGAAGCGGAACTGCCTCAAGTATTTGGCGGATAAGAAGGATGGCAAGGTGAACAAAGGTATATGTGATATACATGTTATTGATGTGTACCTTACTAATGCTCACAGTAGCACCTGGGTATTTGATACTGGTTCTGTTGCTAATATTTGCAACTCGAAACAGGGACTACAGAATAAGCGAAGATTGGCTAAGGACGAGGTAACGATGCGCGTGGGAAATGGTTCCAAAGTCGATGTGATCGCAGTCGGCACGCTACCTCTACATCTACCTTCGGGATTAATGTTAGACCTAAATAATTGTTATTTGGTGCTAGCGTTGAGCATGAACATTATATCTGGATCTTGTTTGATATGAGACGGTTATTCATTTAAGTCAGAGAATAATGGTTGTTCTATTTACATGAGTAATATCTTTTATGGTCATGCACCCTTAAAGAGTGGTCTATTCTTATTAAATCTCGATAGTAGTGACACACATATTCATAGTGTTGAAACCAAAAGATGCAGAGTTGATAATGATAGTGCAACTTATTTGTGGCACTGCCGTTTAGGTCATATCGGTATAAAGCGCATGAAGAAACTCCATACTGATGGGCTTTTGGAACCACTTGATTATGAATCACTTGGTACTTGCGAACCGTGCCTTATGGGTAAGATGACAAAAACACCGTTCTCCAGTACTATGGAGAGAGCAACAGATTTGTTAGAAATCATACATACAGATGTATGTGGTCCGATGAATGTTGAGGCTCGTGGCGGATATCGTTATTTTCTCACCTTCACAGATGACTTAAGCAGATATGGGTATATCTACTTAATGAAACACAAGTCTGAAACGTTTGAAAAGTTCAAAGAATTTCAGAGTGAAGTTGAAAAACATCATAACAAGAAAATAAAATTCCTACGATCTGATCATGGAGGAGAATATTTGAGTTACGAGTTTGGTGTACATTTGAAACAATGTGGAATAGTTTCGCAACTCACGCCACCCGGAACACCACAGCGTAATGGTGTGTCCGAACGTCGTAATCGTACTTTACTAGATATGGTACGATCTATGATGTCTCTTACTGATTTAGCGCTATCATTTTGGGGATACGCTCTAGAGACGGCCGCATTCACATTAAATAGGGCACCATCAAAATCCATTGAGACGACGCCTTATGAACTGTAGTTTGGCAAGAAACCAAAGTTGTCGTTTCTGAAAGTTTGAGGCTGTGATGCTTATGTGAAAAAGCTTCAACTTGATAAGCTCGAACCCAAATCGGAGAAATGTGTCTTCATAGGATATCCAAAGGAAACTATTGGATACACCTTCTATCACAGATCCGAAGGCAAGACTTTTGTTGCTAAATTCGGAAACTTTCTGGAGAAGGAGTTTCTCTCGAAAGAAGTGAGTGGGAGGAAAGTAGAACTTGACGAGGTAATTGTACCTACTCCCTTATTGGAAAGTAGTACATCACAGAAACCTGTTTCTGTAACAACTACACCAATTAGCGAGGAAGCTAATGATGATGATCATGAAACTTGAGAACGAGATACTACTGAACCTCGTAGATCAACCAGAGTGAGATCCGCACCAGAGTGGTACGGTAACCCTGTTCTGGAAGTCATGCTACTAGATCATGATGAACCTACGAACTATGAAGAAGCGATGGTGAGCCCAGATTCCGCAAAATGGCTTGAAGCCATGAAATCTGAGATGGGATCCATGTATGAGAACAAAGTATGGACTTTGGTTGACTTTCCCAATGATCGGCAAGCAATTGATAATAAATGGATCTTCAAGAAGAAGACTGACGCTGACGGTAATATTACTGTCTACAAAGCTCGACTTGTCGCAAAAGGTTTTCGGCAAGTTCAAGGGATTGGCTACGATGAGACCTTCTCACCCGTAGCGATGCTTAAGTCTGTCTGAATCATGTTAGCAATTGCCGCATTTTATGATTATGAAATTTGGCAGATGGATGTCAAAACTGCATTCCTGAATGGATTTCTGGAAGAAGAGTTGTATATGATGCAACCAGAAGGTTTTATCGATCCAAAGGGAGCTAACAAAGTGTGCAAGCTCCAGCGATCCATTTATGGACTGGTGCAAGCTTCTCGGAGTTGGAATAAACGCTTTGATAGTGTGATCAAATCATTTGGTTTTATACAGACTTTTGGAGAAGCCTGTATTTACAAGAAAGTGAGTGGGAGCTCTGTAGCATTTCTAATATTATATGTGGATGACATATTACTAATTGGAAATGATATATAATTTCTAGATAGCATAAAGGGATACTTGAATAAAAGTTTTTCAATGAAAGACCTCGGTGAAGCTGCTTACATATTAGGCATTAAGATCTATAGAGATAGATCAAGACGCTTAATTGGACTTTCACAAAGCACATACCTTGACAAAGTTTTGAAGAAGTTCAAAATGGATCAAGCAAAGAAAGGATTCTTGCCTGTGTTACAAGGTGTGAAATTGAGTAAGACTCAATCCCCGACCACTGCAGAAGATAGAGAGAAAATGAAAGATGTTCCCTATGCTTCAGCCATAGGCTCTATCATGTATGCAATGATGTGTACCAGACCTGATGTGTGCCTTGCTATAAGTCTAGCAGGGAGGTACCAAAGTAATCCAGGAGTGGATCACTGGATAGCGGTCAAGAACATCCTGAAATACCTGAAAAGGACTAAGGATATGTTTCTCATTTATGGAGGTGACAAAGAGCTAATCGTAAGTGGTTACGTCGATGCGAGCTTTGACACTGATCCGGACGATTCTAAATCGCAAACTGGATAAGTATTTACATTAAATGGTGGAGCTGTCAGTTGGTGCAGTTCTGAACAAAGCATCGTGGCGGGATCTACGTGTGAAGCGGAATACATAGCTGCTTCGGAAGCAGCGAATGAAGGAGTCTGGATGAAGGAGTTCATATCCGATCTAGGTTTCATACCTAGTGCATCGGGTCCAATGAAAATCTTTTGTGACAATACTGGTGCAATTGCCTTGGCAAAGGAATCCAGATTTCACAAGAGAACCAAGCACATCAAGAGACGCTTTAATTCCATTCGGGATCTAGTCCAGGTGGGAGACATAGAGATTTGCAAGTTACATACGGATCTGAATGTAGCAGACCCATTGACTAAGCCTCTTCCACGAGCAAAACATGATCAGCACCAAGGCTCCATGGGTGTTAGAATCATTACTGTGTAATCTAGATTATTGACTCTAGTGCAAGTGGGAGACTGAAGGAAATATGCCCTAGAGGCAATAATAAAGTTATTATTTATTTCCTTATATCATGATAAATGTTTATTATTCATGCTAGAATTGTATTAACTGGAAACATAATACATGTGTGAATACATAGATAAATAGAGTGTCACTAGTATGCCTCTACTAGACTAGCTCATTAATCAAAGATGGTTATGTTTCCTAACCATGGACAAAGAGTTGTTATTTAATTAACGGGATCACATCATTAGGTGAATGATCTGATTGACATGACCCATTCCATTAGCTTAGCACCCGATCATTTAGTATGTTGCTATTGCTTTCTTCATGACTTATACATGTTCCTATGACTATGAGATTATGCAACTCCCGTTTGCTGGAGGAACACTTTGTGTGCTACCAAACGTCACAACGTAACTGGGTGATTATAAAGGTGCTCTACAGGTGTCTCCAAAGGTACATGTTGGGTTGGCGTATTTCGAGATTAGGATTTGTCACTCTGATTGTCAGAGAGGTATCTCTGGGCCCTCTCGGTAATGCACATCACATAAGCCTTGCAAGCATTGCAACTAATGAGTTAGTTGTGAGATGATGCATTACGGAACAAGTAAAGAGACTTGCAAGTAATGAGATTGAACTAGGTATTGAGATACCGACGATCGAATCTCGGGCAAGTAACATACCGATGACAAAGGGAACAACGTATGTTGTTATGCGGTCTGACCGATAAAAGATCATCGCAGAATATGTAGGAGCCAATATGAGCATCCAGGTTCCGCTATTTGTTATTGATCGGAGACATGTCTCGGTCATGTCTACATTGTTCTCGAACCCGTAGGGTCCGCACGCTTAAGGTTTTGATGACAGTTATATTATGAGTTTATGCATTTTGATGTACCGAAGTTTGTTCGGAGTCCCGAATGTGATCACGGACATGACGAGGAGTCTCGAAATGGTCGAGACATAAAGATTGATATATTGGAAGCCTATATTTGGATATCGGAAGTGTTCCGGGTGAAATCGGGATTTTACCAGAGTACCGGGAGGTTACCGGAACCCCCCCGGGAGGTATATGGGCCTTAGTGGGCCTTAGTGGAAGAGAGGAGAGGTGGCCAGGGCTGGGCCGTGCGCCCCTCCCCCCTAGTCCGAATAGAACAAGGAGAGGGGGCCGGCGCCCCCCTTCCTTCTCTCTCTCCTCTTTCCCCCCTCCCGAATCCTATTCCAACTAGGAAAGGGGGGGAATCCTACTCCCGGAGGGAGTAGGACTCCTCCTGGCGCGCCCTCTCCTGGCCGGCCGCACCACCCCCTTTGATCCTTTACATACGGAGGCAGGGAGCACCCCTAGACACACAAGTTGATCCACGTGATCATATTCTTAGCCGTGTGCGGTGCCACCTTCCACCATAGTCCTCGATAATATTGTAGCGGTGCTTAGGCGAAGCCCCGCGACGGTAGAACATCGAGATCGTCACCATGCCGTCGTGCTGGCGAAACTCTTCCCCGACACTTTGCTGGATCGGAGTTCGGGGATCATCATCGAGCTGAACGTGTGCTAGAACTCGGAGGTGCCGTAGTTTCGGTGCTTGATCGGTCAGGCCGTGAAGACATACGACTACATCAACCACGTTGTGCTAACGCTTCCGTTGTCGATCTACAAGGGTACGTAGATCACACTCTCCCCTCTCGTTGCTATGCATCACCATGATCTTGTGTGTGCGTAGGAATTTTTTTGAAATTACTACGTTCCCCAACAATTACTCCACACATCAACTGCTATCCAGCATGCATCTAGAGTATTAAGTTCAAGAGAACAGAGTAACGCTTTAAGCAAGATGACATGATGTAGAGGGATAAACTCATGCAATATGATGAAAACCCCATCTTGTTACCCTCGATGGCAACAATACAATACGTGCCTTGCTGCCCCTACTGTCACTGGGAAAGGACACCGCAAGATTGAACCCAAAGCTAAGCACTTCTCCCATTGCAAGAAAGATCAATCTAGTAGGCCAAACCAAACTGATAATTCAAATAGACTTGCAAAGATAACCAATCATACATAAAAGAATTCAGAGAAGATTGAAATATTTTTCATAGATAAACTTGATCATAAACCCACAATTCATAGGTCTCAACAAACACACCACAAAAGAAGATTACATCGAATAGATCTCCACAAGAGAGGGGGAGAACTTTGTATTGAGATCCAAAAAGAGAGAAGAAGCCATCTAGCTAATAACTATGGACCCATAGGTCTGAGGTACACTACTCACACTTCATCGGAAGGGCTATGGTGTTGATGTAGAAGCCCTCCGTGATCGATGCCCCCTCCGGCGGAGCTCCGGAAGAGGCCCAAGATGGGATCTCGTGGATACATAAAGTTACGGCGGTGGAACTAGGGTTTTGGCTCCGTATCTGATCGTTTGGGGGTACGTAGGTATATATAGGAGGAAGGAGTACGTTGGTGGAGCAACATGGGTCCCATGAGGGTGGAGGGCGTGCCTGGGGGGGGGGGTAGGCGCGCCCCCTACCTCGTGGCCTTCCTGTTGGTTGCTTGATGTAGGGTCCAAGTCTCCTGGATCTTGTTCGTTCCAAAAATCACGTTCCCGAAGGTTTCATTTCGTTTGGACTCCGTTTGATATTCCTTTTCTTCGAAACCCTAAAATAGGCAAAAAAATAGCAATTCTGGGCCGGGCATCCGGTTAATAGGTTAATCCCAAAAATAATATAAAAGTGGATAATAAAGCCCAATAATGTCCAAAACAGTAGATAATATAGCATGGAGCAATAAAAAATATAGATACGTTGGAGACGTATCAAGGACTGCAGTAAGGTTGGGTTAAACCCCTTCTGTAAACTTAACCCAGCACCAGAGGTGAGAAACCCCTGACCTCTTTCTCTTTTTGTGTTTTCCTCAGTAGTTTTAAATACTTGCATGACCTTTTATCATGTTTATTTGTTTACAGGCCAAATCCGACTTCTGGAAAGCCGGGTATGACCATGAAGCTGCTAAGAAGGCTAGAGCCGCCGCCATAGCCGCCAGGAAGACGACCCGGAGGTCCAAGAAGAAAAGGAGCACTGCTTCGGACCTGTTAAACTTGACAATGATACTGACTCAGAGGTAGCCCTTGACTCCCTTGGCCAGTTTTTTAATAACCTTATTGACACTGACTATTGCCAGGACGACACGGGGGCCAGTCAGGCCGTAGAAGAAGAGGTAACAATTTCCTCCGACTCAGCCCATTTGCCAAGACAGAAACTTTGACTGGTAACCCGGAAAGTAAGGTTTTCGCACCCTTTGGCTTATTTGGACCCTCATTTTCTTATGAAAAAGCAGCAACATGAGAGCTGTCGCCAGGCCTGGAATAATGACGATGATGAACCGCCTTCCATTTTACAACAAACTCCTTGAAAGCGCCAGAATGAGGTTTCTTTCATCTTCATCTGTTGCTTTCATTAATGAATCTATTCCCTTGCCTCACTGACTTGATTTTACCTTTTACAGGAGGTTTCTCGCTCTTCTGGCGACTCATCTCAGACTCAGTTTCCCGCTTTCAAAACTGCTCCTGGGTAAGGAACAATCAGCTTTCCTCTGTATCTTTAAAAACTATATTCTTATACTAACTGTCTCATAAAACTTTTCTTAGCGGCCAAGACAAATCCAAGAAGGCCAAGGTGATTAAGCCGTCAGAAGACCCGAAGGTTCCTGCACCTGAGTCGGCCATGCCAACTCCCTCTAAAACTGATGCACCTGAAGACCCGGCTATTCATACTCAATTGGATCCTCCTGAGTTATCAGCTGATGAGATCACCCTTAATCCGGCTATCACTGAACCATCCAGTTCAACTAACCCGCCAACAACTTCTGACACTGACGTGTTGATTACTGGTAGCCGATTTGTTAAACCGGGGACCCCCACTGTGTTAGCTCGGCACACTGCTAAACAACAAGCCTTGGAGAATCAGAAAGTGCGTTTTGATATCTCTCACTACACTCATCTGAATGCTAGTGATATACTATCCGGATATCTCAGTCATGTTCATTCCAGCCGTGAGTTGGAAATTGAGATGGTCAAGCAATTGCAGCTAAAATATGAGGTATGTTCTTCGGTTCACTTATACTCTGCCATCCCCCAAGTCTTCAGATGATGAACCTGAATGATCTATAGACTTTATGAAATAGGTTGATACTTTCTCTCTAAGTCTTTTCGAAAGTCCAACAAAGTAGTGTAAACTTCACCTGTAGTCCCCAAGGGCCGACTCAATTTATCATAAATGAACCAGTACTTAACTTCATAATAGTCCCAATAAGTATTGCAATCCGGCTTAATCTTGAGAAACTTTCTAAATATCATGCATTAGCCCCCAAGTGCTAAATGTTGTTACTTTGTAAAGCACTTGGGACATAAAACATATAAGAGTCATAAAAAGCTTTGGCAGACATTAGCCCCCATGTGTCAAGTGGTATTGCGGTGCATAGTACTTGAGACTTGAACCCTTATATCTTTTACTTTAAGCCTTGACACACCTATGTATGATTTGTAGAACGCCCTAACTGAATTGATCTCCCAATTAACTGATTTAAAGACCCGGCTGACAGATCAAGAGGCAGAAATCAAGATTGCTGACTCTAAACTCCAATTGAGTCTTTCTGAGACAGAAAAATTGAAGACCAGCTTGATTGCAAAGAAGAAATCCTGGGCCGAAGAAAAGACGCTGCTAATACAACGTGCTTAAAACAGCTGAAACGACTCTTGAGGAGGTTACCACGGAGCTCACCGGCTTAAAGAACCGGGTGTCTCAAATGGTCTCCACCATCTTTGGTAAGTCATCTGTATTAATCACTTATACCTTCTTTTGACCCAGAATATAAGCCGCCTGCTGAGCCTTTGTTTAAAAAACACTCGCAGGTCCACGAAGCAAAAATCTGAGCCAAGACAGTGTAACCAAATTGAAGGCGGTTTATACCTTGGTGGAGCAATTGTATACTGGCGCTCAACGAGCACTTGCCACCATATCCCCTGCTAACGAAGGACCCAATCGGTTGAGCGATGTCTTGAAGAAGTTGTCAATCTTACCCGCCAGGTTTCAAGAGGTCAAACGATCCTGTGCCAGAGCCGGAGCCCTCACTGCCTTGAGCCGCTCCAAAGCCTGGGTGCCAGATCTAGACCCGGCGGATGTTGCTAAGGGGTACCCTACCGTGAAGTAAGACGGGACTCTATTGGAGCAAGATGACTTCATTGCCTGCGTGAGGGAGTTCGACCTCAAGCTACCATTCTTGGAGATGAGACCAACATTGATAAATATCAGCGGGGTTTTGATATGGAGAATAAGAAGATGGCGACTCCCTCTTATAAGGTGACAGATCTTATCCCGCCGGTTCATCAACATACTTTTGCTCCAGAAGTTGATCCGGCCGACCTGATTGATGATGAAGCAGAGTTCATTGCCCTGAACGGCTTTGACTGATCCAATCCCAGCTTCCAATCAGTAGAAGGAGATGAACCGGCGAGGGGAGAGTCATAACCATCTTGTGGGCTCTTAAAGCCTTGTAATAGATTTAGCTTGAAACTGTATGTGTTGCTTATGCCATCACACACAAAATGTTGCATACTACTCTTTGCTAGCCTTTGATTACATCTGCAATGTTTTAACTTTGCTCCTGCAAAAGGTGAAAGAGCTGGCCTGTGTTTCTGGACTGCCGGTTTTCATGATCCGGATGATGAGGTTGTGACGCCCCCGATTTGAACGTACACTAATCATACACGCAAACGTGTACGATCAAGATCAGGGACTCAAGGGAAGATATCACAACACAACTCTACAAATAAAATAAGTCATACAAGCATCATATTACAAGCTCATCCAGGGGCCTCGTAGGCTCGAATACAAGACCTCGATCATAGACGAGTCAGCGGAAGCAACAAAATCTGAGTACAGACATAAGTTAAACAAGTTGCCTTAAGAAGGCTAACACAAACTGGGATACAGATCGAAAGAGGCGCTGGCCTCCTACCTGGGATCCTCCTAAACTACTCCTGGTCGCCGTCAGCAGGCTGCACGTAGTAGTAGGCACCTCCCGAGTAGTAGTAGTCGTCATCAACAGTGGCGTCTGGCTCCTGGACTCCAGCATTTGGTTGCGACAACCAGAAAGAAAGGAAAGGGGAAAAAGGGGGAGAAAGAAACCGTGAGTACTCATCCAAAGTACTCGCAAGCAAGAAGCTACACTACGTATGCATGGGTATCAAATGGAATAAGGGTATCATATGTGGACTGAACTGCAGAATGCCAGAATAAGAGGGGGATAACTAATCCTGTCGAAGACTACGCTTCTGGCCACCTGCATCTTGCAGCATGTAGGAGAGAGTAGATGGTAAGTTCACCAAGTAGCATCAAGTAGCATCGTATAGCATAATCCTAACCGATGATCCTCCCCTCGTCGCCCTGTGAGAGAGCGATCACCGGTTGTATCTGGCACTTGGAAGGGTGTGTTTTATTAAGTATCCGGTTCTAGTTTTCATCAGGTCAAGGTACAACTCCAAGTCTTCCTGTTACCGAAGATCACGGCTATTCGAATAGATTAACTTCCCTGCAGGGGTGCACCACATAACCCAACACGCTCGATCCCATTTGGCCGGACACACTTTCCCGGGTCATGCCCGGCCTCGAAACATCAACACGTCGCATCCCTACCTAGGCACAACAGAGAGGTCAGCACGCCGGTCTAAATCCTATGGCGCAGGGGTCTGTGCCCATCGCCCATTGCACACCTGCATGTTGCGTACGCGGCCAGAAGCAGAACTAGCCCCCTTAATACAAGAGCAGGCTTACGGTCCAATCCGGCGCGCGCCACTCAGTCGATGACGTCACAAAGGCTTCGGCTGATACCACGACGTCGAGTGCCCATAACTGTCCCCGTGTAGATGGTTAGTGCGTATAGGCCAATAGCCAGACTCAGATCAAATACCAAGATCTCGTTAAACGTGTTAAGTATCTGCGAACACCGACCAGGGCCAGGCCCACCTCTCTCCTAGGTGGTCTCAACCTGCCCTATCGCTCCACCACAAAGTAACAGTCGGGGGCCGTCGGGAACCTAGGCCCACCTCTACCGGGATGGAGCCACCTGCCCCTTCAGCCCCCAACTCCGAACAGTACCACAGGTAATGTAACTGTGTAAAGTATATAGTATATGCCCGTGATCACCCCCCGAAGTGATCATGGCCCAGTAGTATAGCATGGCAGACGGACAAGAGTGTAGGGCCACTGATGGAACACTAGCATCCTATACTAAGAAGTAGGATAGTAGGTAGTGGTAACAAAAGTAGTAGCAAGGACAGGCTATGCATCAGGATAGGAATAACGGAAAGCAGTAACATGCTACACTACTCTAATGCAAGCAGTATAGAGAAGAGTAGGCGATATCTGGTGATCAAAGGGGGGGCTTGCCTGGTTGCTCTGGCAAGAGAGAGGGGTCGTCAACACCGTAGTCGTACTGGGTAGCAGCGGCGTCGGTCTCGGTGTCTAGCGAGAGAAGAGGGAGAAGAAACAATAAATATAATGCAAAAAAATGCATGACGATGCATGACATGGCAAAGCGTGATGCTAGTTGTGCCCTAACGCGATACGAGGTGGTACCGGTGAAGGGGCGAAACATCCGGGAAAGGATTCCCGGTGTTTCGCGTTTTCGGACAGATGGGTCAGAGGGGGAAGTTGCGAGTTCGCTATGCTAGGGATGCGTGACGGATGAACGGACTACGTATCCAGATTCGTCACGTCGTTCTGAGCAACTTTCATGTTGAAAATAATTTAATCCGAGTTACGGATTAAAAGATATGATTTTCTAAAGATTTTATTAATTTCTGGAATTTAATTAGTTATTTAATTTAATTCGAAAATGGTTTTATGACATCGGCATTAGGTCATGCTGACGTCAGCAGTCAACAGGGTTGACTGGTCAACCTGACCAGTGGGTCCCACTAGTCAGAGACACATTTTAATTAAACAAATTAATTACCCTAATTAGTATTAATCAGGGTGTGGGCCCCACTATCATACTAATTAATTAGCTAATTAACTAACCAGGTTAATTAGATAACTAATGTTTAATTAGCTTAATTATTAGATTAGATTAATTAATTAAAATTAATTAAGTTAATTATTTCTTTAATTAATTATTTTTATTTTTATTTTTAATTACGTTCTGGGCTAGGCCCACCTGTCATTGGCCGTAGGGGGCCTAGCGGGTTCGGGCGCTAGCGGATCGGGCGACGGCGCTGGGACATGCGGTTGCGGGGTAACGGGCGCCGGGGCATGCTGGCGCCCGAGCGGAGGCCAAGTTCAGGCGGCGGCTAGCGAGGGGCCGCGGCGGAGGCAGAGTGCGGCGTGTGCCGCGTGGACTGGCTGCGGAGGCGGGCAACGGCAGGGGATCGTGGTGGTCGCCGTCGGACGGTGCATGAGTGAGGCGGCGAGCGGGATGGCGGGGCCGTTGTCCACGGCGGGCGAGGCAGGGGCGAGGCGAAGGGCGAGGGCGCGCGTGCGTGAGCGGGACGCCGATGAGAGCAAGGGAGCTGCGGGACGGCGTGGGGCACGCGTCGCAGGCGTGCGCGGTCCACGGCAACCGCGAGCGGGGCGCAGCAAGGCCGCGGTGAGCGCGGCCGCGGTGGTGAGCACGAGCGTGGGCGTGCGCATGACAGGGAGCCTGCGGGCGCACGCGCGGTGGAGCGGGCGACGCAGCGCTGCAGAGGGCGGCGCGGGGAGGTCGGACGCGATGCGGGGACAGGGGAAGGAGAGAAGGGGCGCGGCTCACGGTGGAAGTAGGGTTCGGGGCAGTGGGCTCGAGGTGGCTTGGGGTGGTCCGGCGACGGCGGGGCGGAGATGAAGTAGTCCGGCGGGGCGGCGGCGTCCATGCGGCGTCGGGCGTCGAGGGCGCGGTCGCGATTGGCGCAGCGAGCGGCGTCGTCGAGGGAGAGGGGACGGGGCGCGAGGACGAGGGAGACGGCGAGGTGGCTGTGGCGGAGGCGTTCCGCGCGGCGTCGAGGCGGCTGGGAAGGTCGACGGGGTCGGGGCGCCGTGGGGAGGTTCGTCCCCTCGATCCCAATCTGGATCGGGGAAGGGGAGAGAGACGTGGGGATCGTGGGGAGGGGGAGTGGGTGAGTGGGGGTGGGCTAGGGTTTGATCGGGGGGAGTGGGGGTTATGGGGAGTGGGGGAATGGCCGGTTGGGCCGGCCGGCAGCTGGGCCGGAGCCCAGTGGGGGGATTCTTTTCTATTTTTTTTGTTTGTTAGTTTTGTTTTTCCCTTTGTATTTTCTTTTTCTTTATTCATTTTCCTATTCTGTTTTATTTAATTTAGGGCATTTAAGCATTATATAAAACTGTGTCTTCTTCACCATAATTATCTATGTAATATTTAGTACAACCCGAACATTTTTAATTTTAATATTTGAAAACTTTTATTATTTACCAAATTTTGAATTTGAATTTTGGACCGGTTTGACCTAACGATAGATTAGCAACAGTAACGGAGGTGATGTGGCATCATTAGCAGAGTATCACTGTAGCCTAATTATCCGGGCGTCACAATTCTCCTCCACTACAAGAAATCTCGTCCCGAGATTTAAGAGGGGAGTAAGGGGAAAGACTAGGTTACGAAATTCTAATGATCCTTCTTGGTCTTGGTTACTCTTCTCGAAGAGGTAGACCCACTACGTTGATGTCTTCATTTCTCTGCTGCAGGTCATCATGATGAAGTCGACGTCCTTTCTTCAAGATCTTCGCCGTACTACGAAAGGTTAAGAGGGAAAACTCTATAAGGACGGATTTTAACAGGATTGAGCATCAGACGGTTAACTCGAGGGAAGAAGCATAAGTATCTCTCGAATTGAAACTTAAGAAGATATCGAGAGCAAAGTAAGAAGGTACCATGAGAAGTTTCAAACGGATAGGCAATGGTTCGACATCTGAAACAGGGCGTGAAAAGGGGTTCAGAGCAACGATAATAAGTATTGCGTCTGATACCAGAATAGGTCACTAGGAAGGTGGCTCGTGAATTACATACGAGATCACGCGCGAGGAAGAACTTTGGAAACCGGGGGTGTACAGGAGAGTCGGGTTTCGATCCTGTGGAACTGTGGGTTATGGGCCCACCATGTGGGATAAAAGTAGGAGGAGCGGTGACATCTTGCATGGTCATGATAGCAAGGCATGTCAGAGGGTAGCCTGTTGATTATGTCGGCAACGACATCGATACCATGGGTGAGGGACGAAGAGAACCATTTTCCTGCTCGTTGAACGAGGCGGACCAATAGGCAAGTTCTTGTCCATCGGTGTTACCGAAATGTCATCAACAAAAGTAACAGGGTCTTTCTATCAGAGTGGTACAACGAGGTGTTTACATAAGCAGGGATATATTACTGCTTATACAATATAGATCACAAGAAGGTTTAAACAAACCAATGGAAAGGAAAAGTGATTATCAGGTTTAAACAGAACAATGGAAAGGAAAATGTGTTTAAACACATATTTCAAGGGTATATTCTTCCCAAGGACGAGCAAAGCATGATTTCCTTGACATGATATAATGTAGAAAACCCTTTAGGTAAGGAGGGGGATTTCATGACATTACCCATACAGTGGTGTTTGGGTAATTGAGCAGGAAACATTTAGCATTGGGCTTCAAATGTTCTTGTCGAAAATCGGAGTACCACAGACACGCTTCAAGATAGCATTGACATGGTCTTCAAGCAAAGGTCGGACTCTAGATACACGAAGGGATTCATCATTAAGCCAAGGAGAGGATGAGGAGGTGGCTGATGGACACATCGATAATACATCAAGGTATCCAAAAAGATGGATTTCCACAGTTATGGAACAAGGAGATAAGATTTGTTGGATCAAATACTATAATGATGTTTGCTCAAGGAAAAACATACACAATTTAACATTAGTGGAAAAAGGGTGCCCAAGGTAGGGCCTTAGGTAGCATGATCAAATGTTGGAATGGTGATTCAGTGATCAATAGTCTAAGAATGAACGTTCGACCATTAACTTCAAAGCAATAGGGTTGCTAGAAGGGCAGAATCCAATCAGCACCGTCCACCTGTTGGTATCCCGGTTAGACCCAACACGGGGACCAAGAAAGAAAGGTGATGGTGATAAGTTTTACCTGTATCAAGAATTCTTAGGAGGTGGTGAAATTCTCACGACATTCTTGACATAAAAGATAGTAATACTCCAAGGTATCGAAGAATAATTGCTGGATAGTACGGGTCTCCAGGTATAACACCAAACACAAACAAGTTTGTGTTGGAGGGAAAGCAATAATGTTGTCGGTGATAACACAAATCATCAAGGGACAAGGATGGTTACTTGTCATCATCCACTTGGTTGATATTCTGGAAGGAATCAAAATGTTGTTTGACGACCACAAGAAGTTTTGTCGAGAGGCTCCACGAAGATGTAATCGATCGGCGATGACATCAAGTCAAAGGAATGATGAAGCGAAAGGTTATTGGAACCATGGGTATGACACAAACTCGAAATCAAGTTTGTTGTTCAGGGAAAAAGGATATGACGAGGAAGACCGATGTAAGATTAGCTCACCATCGAAATTTGTGCTCCGGGAAAAGGACCATGTAGCACAGTTAAATTTTTAGCACAATAATGATATAGCCGGTCAGGCTAGGAATGACTTGAAGGATTATTAAACTCGTAAGCAACGAAAATTACTTAGAGTTATTGATTCGAAGTGTGGACTCGGTTCAGTTATCGGTGTCCTTGAGTGTTTAATAACTCAGAGCCCATGAAAAAATTGTAATCAGTGAGAATGTAGTACTTGATTAAGAACTCATGGGAATTTATGCAGTTCCAAGATAATCTCGAGATACCAGAGGGTAATACTCGAAGACAGATCAAAGTTGAGGTCGGGTTGGGGTATTGCTTTGCGGAAGACAAGTACTTCAACTTGTCCGAGAAATGGGATCCAAGAAGAACATATGGTCAGAACCATGATTGGAAAGGACCAAACATAGATACAGGACAAACTTATAACAAGGGGATTAATATCATTTACAAGAAGCTTCGATGATAAGTTTCACATCGGGTCCATGGGCATGAACGCAAAGGCTCAAGGTCGACTCCCACTTCGCCAATGCATAACCTTCCATTTACTTCTTGCGTTCGATGAAGTTGTAGTGATGAAATTTTATCTGGCAAAATACTAGAAGAGTATGACTCGTGAAAACTTTCGAGTTCACACATATTAAGGAAGGCATACGTTCAACCCGTCAGGGTATCGTGGAAACATATACCACAAGCTTCAATAGTAAATACCACAAGCTTGAAAGCAGAGCATGGTTGGTCAATCAGAGGATAGAATTTACCAATGGAGAAAGAACTTCCAAAGGGATTGAATATGAAGGACGCTATTGGATAAAATCCAACAAAGGATCCGGTGGTCCTCAAAGGATCTGATGTGAGCATCGGTACTCAACCAGAGGAAGAAACAATGCAAGGAGATCAGACTATAGAAACAACTGACTAATTCGAAGCTCAAATGCAAAAGAATTATGATTTCCGACCAAGGGATCAGAAGCAAACACTTTGATTAAGGATGGATAAGTTACGTATGCTTAGGGTACAATCGATGGCAATCCGATTGGTCGAGAACCGGCTCATGTTTAAAATGATGTCTGAGCCGGAAGGATAAATCCTGAGGATTGCAAGCATTCACAACCATATTGGATCAAAGACCCAAAATGACAATGACAGGGGATGCCAATAATGATTACGAGACTTATGGGATTAACCATAATGCAAGCAAGCAAGAATTTCAAGGGCAATAAGCTGCTAAGGATTTTCGGAAGATCGAATATTATTTCGAAGACCTTAGTGAAACACATAAACAACTGGGGATGAGCGGATACTCGGTAGGTGCGAGAATTTATCCATAGGGACATTCAGGCGGCAAAGAACTGCAAGGCGGTAGGCACAAAGTATTCTCGGAATAATAGAGAGAATTTTGGGGTATCTTGCAATAACAAGATCAGCTAGGAATAAAAGTAAGGACGACTGGTGTATCTATTTATCCATAGGGATAATTCGGTGGTAGGGAATTGCAAAGGCGGCGGGCACAAAGTCTCAAGAGAACATTGGAGAGTATCTTCGGAATCTTCTGGTGCAGCATGCGATCATCTGTGATAAGCGGCTCTCCGGGAGAAAGTAGTTACGAGAACCTAGAGTCAGGTTTAGTAAAACCATTTAACCCGAATAGAAGAGAGATCAGAGTCCCAGAGTATAGATCGAGGAGTAAAAGATTCTAATACCACCCAGATGGCGACGTGGGCCTGTAAGGCACACATCCATGTTAGTAAAAGATTTTGTAATGTCTAGACTCGACTTTGGCCAAGGAGTGTGGAAGGGGAATTCCTACAGGCAGTCGGCTCTGATACCAACTTGTGACGCCCCCGATTTGAACGTACACTAATCATACACGCAAACGTGTACGATCAAGATCAGGGACTCACGGGAAGATATCACAACACAACTCTACAAATAAAATAAGTCATACAAGCATCATATTACAAGCCAGGGGCCTCGTAGGCTCGAATACAAGAGCTCGATCATAGACGAGTCAGCGGAAGCAACAAAATCTGAGTACAGACATAAGTTAAACAAGTTGCCTTAAGAAGGCTAACACAAACTGGGATACAGATCGAAAGAGGCGCTGGCCTCCTGCCTGGGATCCTCCTAAACTACTCCTGGTCGCCGTCAGCGGGCTGCACGTAGTAGTAGGCACCTCCCGAGTAGTAGTAGTCGTCATCAACAGTGGCGTCTGGCTCCTGGACTCCAGCATTTGGTTGCGACAACCAGAAAGAAAGGAAAGGGGGAAAAAGGGGGAGAAAGCAACCGTGAGTACTCATCCAAAGTACTCGCAAGCAAGAAGCTACACTACGTATGCATGGGTATCAAATGGAATAAGGGTATCATATGTGGACTGAACTGCAGAATGCCAGAATAAGAGGGGGATAACTAATCCTGTCGAAGACTACGCTTCTGGCCACCTCCATCTTGCAGCATGTAGGAGAGAGTAGATGGTAAGTTCACCAAGTAGCATCAAGTAGCATCGTATAGCATAATCCTAACCGATGATCCTCCCCTCGTCGCCCTATGAGAGAGCGATCACCGGTTGTATCTGGCACTTGGAAGGGTGTGTTTTATTAAGTATCCGGTTCTAGTTGTCATAAGGTCAAGGTACAACTCCAAGTCGTCCTGTTACCGAAGATCACGGCTATTCGAATAGATTAACTTCCCTGCAGGTAATGGTAACAACAGTAGTAGCAAGGACAGGCTATGCATTAGGATAGGAATAACGGAAAGCAGTAACATGCTACACTACTCTAATGCAAGCAGTATAGAGAAGAGTAGGCGATATCTGGTGATCAAAGGGGGGGCTTGCCTGGTTGCTCTAGCAAGAGAGAGGGGTCGTCAACACCGTAGTCGTACTGGGTAGCAGCGGCGTCGGTCTCGGTGTCTAGCGAGAGAAGAGGGAGAAGAAACAATAAATATAATGCAAACAAATGCATGACGACCCATGACATGGCAAAGCGTGATGCTAGTTGTGCCCTAACGCGGTACGAGGTGGTACCGGTGAAGGGGGGAAACATCCGGGAAAGGATTCCTGGTGTTTCGCGTTGTCGGACAGATGGGTCGGAGGGGGAAAGTTGCGTGTTCGCTATATTAGGGATGCGTGACGGACGAACGGACTGCATATCCAGATTCGTCACGTCGTTCTGAGCAACTTTCATGTTGAAAATAATTTAATCCGAGTTACGGATTAAAAGATATGATTTTCTAAAGATTTTATTAATTTCTGGAATTTAATTAGTTATTTAATTTAATTCAAAAATGGTTTTATGACATCAGCATTAGGTCATGCTGACGTCAGCAGTCAACAGGGTTGACTGGTCAACCTGACCAGTGGGTCCCACTAGTCAGAGACACATTTTAATTAAGCAATTTAATTACCCTAATTAGTATTAATCAGGGTATGCGCGCCACTGTCATACTAATTAATTAGCTAATTAACTAACTAGGTTAATTCGATAACTAATGTTTAATTAGATTAATTATTACATTAGATTAATTAATTAAAATTAATTAAGTTAATTATTTCTTTAATTAATTATTTCATTAATTATTTTTATTTTTATTTTATTTTTAATTACGTTCTGGGCTAGGCCCACTTGTCATTAGCCGTAGGGGGCCTAGCGGGTTCAGGTGCTAGCGGACCGGGCGACGGCGCTGGGACATGCGGGTGCGGGGTAACGGGCGCCGGGGCATGTTGGCGCCCGAGCGGAGGCCGAGTTCAGGCGGCGGCCAGCGAGGGGCCGCGGCGGAGGCAGAGTCCGGCGTGGGGCGCGTGGACTGGCTGGGGAGGCGGGCAACGGCAGGGGATCATGGTGGTCGCCGTCGGACGGCGCATGAGTGAGGCGGCGAGTGGGATGGCGGGGCCGTTGTCTACTGCGGGCGAGGCAGGGGCGAGGCGAAGGGCGAGGGCGTGCATGCATGAGCGAGACGCCGATGAGAGCAAGGGAACGGCGGGATGGCGCGGGGCACGCGGCGCGGGCGTGCGCGGTCCACGGCTACCGCGGGCGCGGCGCAGCAGGGCCGCGGTGAGCGCGGCCGCGGCGGTGAGCACAAGCATGGGCGTGCGCACGAGAGGGAGCCAGCGGGCGCACGTGCGGTGGAGCGGGTGACGCAGCGCTGCTGAGGACGGCGCGGGGAGGTCGGACGCGACGTGGGGACAGGGGAAGGAGAGAAGGGGCGCGGCTCACGGTGGAACTAGGGTTCGGGGCAGTGGGCTCGAGGTGGCTTGGGGTGGTCCGGCGACGGCGGGGCGGAGATGACGCAGTCCGGCGGGGCGGCGGCGTCCATGCGGCCTAGGGCGTCAAGGGCGCGGTCGCGATTGGCGGAGCGAGCGGCGCCGTCGAGGGAGATGGGACGGGGCGCGAGGACGAGGGAGACGGCAAGGTGGCGGTGGCGGAGGCGTTCCACGCGGCGTCGAGGCGGCTGGGAAGGTCGACGGGGTCGGGGCGCCGTGGGGAGGTTCGTCCCCTCGATCCCAATCTGGATCGGGGAAGGGGAGAGAGACGTGGGGATCGTG
>NC_041388.1:218690109-218699835 GCF_002162155.2 Triticum dicoccoides | reverse complement strand
TTGATCGGGGGGAGTGGGGGTTATGGGGATTGGGGGAATGGCCGGTTGGGCCGGCCGGCAGCTGGGCCGGAGCCCAGTGGGGGGATTCTTTTCTATTTTTTTTGTTTGTTAGTTTTGTTTTTCCCTTTGTATTTTCTTTTTCTTTATTCATTTTCCTATTCTGTTTTATTTAATTCAGGGCATTTAAGCATTATATAAAATTGTGTCTTCTTCACCATAATTATCTATGTAATATTTAGTACAACCCGGACATTTTTAATTTTAATATTTTAAAACTTTTATTATTTACCAAATTTTGAATTTGAATTTTGGATCTAACGATAGATTACCAACAGTAACGGAGGTGATGTGGCATCATTAGCAGAGTATCACTTAGCCTAATTATCCGGGCGTCACAGAGGTTGATGACCCAATCTTTTCGAGAAGTCAATGCTTCCATATACCTGATGACTATCATGCCTTGGCGGCTTATTGCCAAATAATCAAGCCAGCTTAAATAAAAACTATACCAATAGTTTAGATTTGAGACAATAAAAACCGGTAAGACAAAATAGCAGATTTCAAACAACATAAATTTGGGGGTTTCTGATTCGAATACGATCAGTAAACCGGACCAAAGGGGTTAAGCTAAGATTCGAATACGATCATATAGCCCCCAATGGCTTTGGCGTTGCGTCGATCAAGAGGGTACCGATAGCTATGTTCTCTTTGGTTCGAATACAACCTATATTTGAACAGGAAGCCCCCAAATGACCTTGAGAGGTTTTTAATGACCTTGATTCGAATACGATCCAACTCGGACCCAAAAAGGGGTTAAGCTATGATTCAGATACGATCAAGAAGCCCTCTAGTGAGTTTGGCTTTGAGACGATCAAGAGGGTTATGACAGCTATGTTCTCTTTGGTTCGAATACGACCTATGTTTGAACAGGAAGCCCCCAAGTGATCATGAGGTTTACAGCTAGATTCGAATATGATCATAAGCCGGACCAGAAAGGTTAAGCTAGATTCAGATATGATCAGCTCCTTAATAGTCATTTAAATAATGTAAATAGTAAAGATATATGATCTTTGAAGAGGAAAAGACAGAGGTCCTGCTTTATTACTTATCATAATATATACAACGTCAAAGTATGTACATGACAAGAGCCGGTAGCTCAGGTGTAGTGTGGTCGAAGCTGAGCAATGTTCCACGGCCGGCGGGTGTCCTCCTCTGATTTACGTGAGTCTTTGTGCTCTTGAACGTCAATGAGGTAATATGACCCGTTGTTTAAATTCTTGCTGACCACAAAAGGTCCTTCCCAAGGCGGGGATAGTTTTTGTGCATCAGACAGATCCTGGATGAGCCGGAGCACCAGGTCACCTTCTTGAAAGGTCCTAGACTTAACCCGGCGGCTGTGATAACGGCGCAGGTCCTGTTGATAAATTGTTGATCGAGCCGCCGTTAAATCTCTCTCCTCATCTAACAAGTCAAGTGCATCCTGTCGGGCTTGCTCATTATCAGCTTCAATGTAAGCCGCCACGTGAGGCGAGTCATGACGGATGTCACTAGGCAGCACTGCTTCCGCTCCATAAATCATGAAGAAAGGTGTATAACCTGTATACCTGTTAGGAGTGGTGTTGATGCTCCACAGCACTGAGGGTAATTCCTCTACCCAACAACCCGACGTCCGTTGTAAGGGAACCATAAGCCGGGGCTTGAGACCTTTTAAGATTTCCTGATTTGCTCTCTCAGCCTGACCATTAGATTGAGGGTGAGCTACGGAAGAAACATTAAGCCAGAAATGCTCACCTTGACAAAACTCCTCCATAGCACCTTGGGACAAATTAGTGCCATTGTCAGTGATAATGCTGGGCGGAAAACCAAAGCAAAAAATCACCTTTTTCATGAACTGAACCGCCGTGGCTGCATAACACTTACTCACTGGCTCTGCCTCAACCCATTTTGTGAACTTGTCAACTAAAAGATGTGTATTTTTATCCTTGGACCTTTTGAAAGGTCCAACCATGTCAAGCCCCCAAACTGCAAATGGCCAAGTGATTGGAATCATCCGCAATTCTTGAACCGGCACATGCACTCACCGTGCAAATTTTTGACATCCATCACCCTTACTGACCAGATCCTCTGCATCAGCCTGAGTCGTTAACCAGTAAAAACCATGACGAAAAGCTTTGGCCATAAGAGACTTTGACCCGGCGTGATGACCACAATCCCCTTCATGGATCTCACAAAGTATTTCTCGACCTTCTTCAGGAGAAAGACAACACTGAAACGCTCCAGTGACACTGCGATGATACAACTCTCCGTCAGAAATCGTCATTGACTTGGATCGCCGGGTTATCTGTCGGGCCAGGGTCTCATCCTCTGGAAACTCGCCCCGGGCCATGTAAGCCAGGAAAGGGACTGTCCAATCTGGAATAACATGAATGGCCGCCACTTACTGTGCCTCCGGGTCAGGAATGGCCAAATCTTCCTTTGTAGGCAATTTAACAGACGGGTTATGTAAAACATCTAAAAAGGTGTTAGGTGGTACCGGCTTACGTTGAGATCCCAACCGGCTTAAGGCATCGGCCGCTTTGTTTTTTCTGCGGTCAATGTGTTCCACTTGATAACCCTTAAAATGCCCCGCAGCAGCGTCGACCTCGCGGCGATAAGCCGCCATGAGAGGATCCTTGGAATCCCACTTGCCTGACACCTGTTGAGCCACCAAATCTGAATCGCCAAGGCACCGGACCTGGCTCAGACTTATCTCTTTAGCCATTCGAATACCATGGAGCAAGGCTTCATATTCTGCTGCGTTGTTAGTACAAGGAAACATCAATCGCAACACATAGCAAAACTTGTCCCCTCGAGGAGAAGTTAAAACAACACCAGCCCCCGAGCCTTCCAACTGTCTGGACCCATCAAAATGAATCGTCCAATATGTGTTGTCTGGTTTCTCCTCTGGCATCTGCAACTCTGTCCAGTTGTTAATGAAGTCAACCAGCGCTTGAGACTTGATCGCAGTACATGGCATATTCTTCAAACCATGAGACCCAAGTTCAATAGCCCACTTGGCGACTCATCCTGTGGCTTCTCTATTTTGAATGATGTCTCCTAGAGGAGCAGAGCTAACCACAGTGATTGGGTGACCCTGAAAGTAATGTTTGAGCTTCCGGCTTGCCATGAACACCCCATAAATGAGCTTTTGCCAATGTGGATATCTTTGTTTAGATTCAATGAGCACCTCACTGACATAGTAAACCAGTCGTTGGACCGGATGTTCTTTGCCAGCTTCCTTGCGCTCCACAACAATGGCCACACTAACAGCACGTGAATTAGCAGCTACATATAACAACAACGGCTCTTTCTCAACCGGAGCAGCAAGGATCGACGGCTCAGCGAGATGTTTCTTCAGATCCTCAAAAGCAGAGTTAGCAGTGTCACTCCAGACAAAGTCATCCGCCTTTTTCATCATTTGATACAAAGGCATTACCTTCTCCCCTAACCGGCTTATGAACCGGCTTAAGGCAGCGACACGACCCGCTAAACGCTGTACTTCATTGATGCACACCGATTTGGCTAGAGATGTAATTGCCTTAATTTTCCCTGGATTAGCTTCAATACCTCTATTAGACACCAAAAAACCCAAAAGTTTGCCAGCTGGGACTCCAAAAACACATTTGGCCGGGTTAAGCATCATCTTGTAGACCCGGAGGTTCTCAAAGGTCTCTTTTAGATCAGTTACCAAGGTTTCCTTCTCTCTGGATTTTAGCACTATGAAGAAGAGAAGAAGATTGCGATGGCATCCCTTGAGTTCCAAGATTACGTCCTCATTTGGTGGGAACAAGTCATTGAGCGTCGAGAGGCAAGAGGTGAACCACCCATCACTACTTGGGCGCAAATGAAGGATGTCATGAGAGCACACTTCGTGCCTACATACTACCACCGCGACCTCTTCAAGAAACTCCAACTCCTCAAGCAAGGAACCAAGAGCGTTGAAGAATACTACATGAAAATGGGGATTTCCAAGATAGGAGCCAATGTCACGGAAGATGATGAGCAAACTATGGCACGTTTCTTGAAAGGACTCAATCACCCTATCAAGAAGATCGCCGACTTCCAACCATACTCGAACCTCATCGAGCTAGTGCATCAAGCTATCAAAGCGGAACATCAAGTGCAAGATGACTTCAAGTATGCCAAGTTCTCATCCAAGTCCTATGGTTTCTCCAACACCTAAGCTTCAATGACTCCAACACCATCTACCTCAAGCAAACCTTCTACAAGCAACGTCGACAAGTCGAGTTACAAGAAAACTTCGACAACTACAAGTCATCATCCTACTACAAGCAACATCAAGCCGGGAGCTTCATCATCATCAACCCCAACAGATGAGACCGTCAAGACAAGTTCCTTCAAATGCTTCACATGCGGAGGCCGAGGCCACAAGTCCTTTGAGTTTACCAACAAGCAAACCATGATCCTCAATGACGATGGTACATACGACTCCATAAGTGAAGGAGAAATGGAAGCCCTTGAGCAAGTGGCAATGCACCGGCAAGTCAATGAAGATGAAGAAGAACAAGTCTTTTGTGACGAAGATTCAAGTCCCGCTCTCGTTGTCTCCAAGGTCTTGACTCCTCACCATCAACAAGAAGAAGACCAAAGATGCCATATCTTTCATACCAAGGCCGGCATCAATGGAAGGTCTGTCAAGGTCATCATCGATGGAGGGAGTTGTCATAACTTAGCAAGTGAAGAACTTTGCTCCAAGCTCCAATTGCCCAAGATGAAGCACCCACACCCCTACAAAGTTCAATGGCTAAGCGACTCCAGCACCATCCAAGTTGAGCATAGAGTGCAAGTCTCCTTCAAAATCGGAGCTTACGAAGACACTTTGGAGTGTGATGTCGTTCCAATGACCGTTTGCCACCTTCCTATCGGACGACCATGGAAATTTGATAGAGGTGTCATCCACAATGGCCAAACGAACCACTACATATTCAAGTTGAAAGGAAAGGAGTACGTACTTCACCCTATGTCTCCAAGCCAAGTGGTCGCCGACAAGCAAACCACCCATCGTGGAGAGAATAGTGAGAGAGTGAACCACCAAAAAGAGAGTGAGCGCCACAAGCCCAAATCGAGTGCCTCCACGATGAGCGAAAAAAGAACCTATTTCTATTTGCCACCAAACGTGAGATAAGAGAAGTGTGTGAGAACCCATCTAGTGTGATGCACTATATTAACAACAGTCGCATGGTGGTTCGGTCAGTTTCCGTACGTAGTCCGGCGTACGCCGCATCCGGAGCTCGGACCGACCTGCGAATTCAGGCTTTGCCACGCCTTTACCGCATCACGCCGACGCCCTGCATAGACATTGACTTCGGCGCCAGGCCATATTTCTTTTATTACTCACTTTGCATAAATTATTTATTATGCAGTGATTTTTTTTAATTATCATTATTACTACTATCAACGGTTTGCACTATTTTTTGTGCACAGGAAAGTGATCCGGGGACTTCGGCGTCACTCTGCCGGTCTGCATTAACCGTGCTATGTCACCACTTCGGCGTGTCGAGCTCTCCGCTCCGCCACCTCGGGACCGGCTTGGGGGATGGAACCTTGCCCCGCATCAAGCTCGGACCGCGTCATCAATACCGAACACATTAACCAGCTAAGTCACTTTCATACTCAAAGATTTAATTTCTAACTTGTGCTCGGTTCGACCAAGCATTATACTTTTTTGGAAAAAAGTTGCTTGTAAAAAATTTTCTTGTCCAAACTTTGTTTGCGACGCATAAAATCAAATACCCCGTTTACTTGGGGGCTTCCTTTATGAAGCTTTTCCTCTTGCATATGATTATACTTGTACGGCTTCGTTCCTTGTTCGTGTATTACGCCACAATATGCACCATATTGACTTAAGCGATTTGCAAGCTGGGTTGCCTCGCTCCTGTGTTTACCCCTACGTTCCCAATTGTTCGGCTAGGGAGTAAAGGGAGCACCTCTGTGATTGTCACGATCGGGTCACCCGAGCCGGACCTCAGACTAGGTGAAGCCGAAAGCTAGCGCTCTTATTGTTTTCAATGATAGTCGGCACACAACGGAACTCATGAGTACAAAAAATCTATTGCAAAAGTCTCATAATAAAAATGAGCACCGAAGAAAGGTATCGGTGGGGGTACTATTTTCTTCGAAGATGCTTCTTACACTTTGCAGTAATATAGCATAAGTTCCCTGAGCGTGCTTTGTCTGTTACAGCCTTATGGCCTGATTGCCTGGTTATTGGAAACACTGTTAATATTCTCGACAGATGGAGTACATAACACTTTTCGGTCCTTGACTAAAGAGGGAGAAGCCGACGGTCGGTTAAGACGTGTTTAAAGTTCGGTTGAACATAGATATGATATAAGTACTTTGGTACATGCAATCATTCTTTTACTCAAGTCACTTGGGGGCTCAAGTTTATTTGAGCCATTTTATAATAAGTGTTCTTCTTCTTAGTCGTTGCAAAGTATTATTATTATTATTATTATTATTATTATTATTATTATTATTATTATTATTATTATTATTATTATTATTATTTATCACTCCTTTTTTCAACACGAGTGTGTGGTCACTAGCCGGGGAGCTTAATTTCTCTCTCCAAGCCGCTAGAGTTTAGTTTGCTAAGCTGGCCTAACGAGAAGTACTCCGCCTTCGGGATAGGAGGTTGAAGCCGTAGGCTGACCCGCTTGAAGGCTTGAGATAGGATGTGTCATGTTAAAGCACGACATAAGCACTTTTTTTTCTAAGGCCAATTTTCAGATTGGCACCGAACACTTGATATTGTTCGGACGTCATGTTTTTACTAACGTTTCTTGGTTTTCCAAGCTTTTTGGCACTTTTAAACTATTTGTGCCTTTCCAACATTAGTCTCGCAATGCAACACCGGACACCTTTAGGGATTCGGCAAAAACATTCTCAGATATTGCTATATATGCATCGGTTTCGAATTGTGTCTTCGGTCAATAGTTGGGTTGCCCGGCTCCTGCACTTGCTTCCTACGTTCTGTTTTGTTCGGCTAGGCGTGCAAAGGGAGAACCACTGCGATTGTGCTTCCAGCTCACATGGTTAAGCACCTCAGTGGAGAAAGCCGAAAACTGGCTTTCATAATAAGCATAAACTGGTCAGCGATCCGATGACTATGTTAAATGATGGGCCGTTCATAACATTGGTCGAAGTGTTTACGGCTTGACCCTGACTGTCGCCGAACACTACCGGGGGCTATTAACTGGCCTCCCAAACTAAATCCTCAATATTTTGCTCTTACATTAAAGCTGAGGTTTAATGATCATGCTTAGCATGACAACCCAAAGAAAGGAACCGATAGCGGGACTATTTCCTTTGGAAGACATTTCTTCTGTTAAACAGTAATATAACTCTCTGCGTACCTTTGTTTATAAAACCGTGTGGCCAGATTGCCTTGTTTGTCGTAAATCTTTGCCCTCATAAAGGCTTTATAAAGTAGGACAAACACTCCTCGGCTACTAGCCAAGGAGGTGGAAGCCGATGGTCGGTCAACAAAGTTTTGTACAATGCGGATCCAAGCATTAATGACATAAAGTACTTGGATACATAGAGTCATTGCACATGATTTGTGATTTTACTATGGATATCGATCCTTAATTCGGCCAACCGTGTCCGCATTAAGGCTCGGGGGCTACCGGGCTTCGTCCTTATTATTTACAAATATTAAGGGGCACATCGATCCCCTGATCTGGTGTTGCCACCCGACCAGTGTCTCGGGGGCTACTGCATTGCATGTTCAATGCAGAAAATTTTAAGTGCAATATAGTTGCCGAGGATATTTTGATCCTCAGGTTGGTCGGCCGCACCCAACCTGAGTCTTGTGGACTAAGCACGCCGCTTTTTGTGTCCCGAAGTATTCTGCCGAGCTAGGACTTGATCCTCAGGCCGATTTTGCAAATCAACCTGAGTCTCAGCGGCTACTGGGATCCGCGATCTTACGTCATCCTTCAGGTGCATCTCGGGTTTTAGACCGATACACACCTTCAGGGCTACTGGCCATATATCTTGGCAGAGAATAAATTGCAATAATAAAAAATATTAACAAAAAATCGGCCCACAGTCGGGGTGGTGCACCACCTCGGAAGTAGTCCGGCATAAAGCTTGGGCGCTAGTGGCTGGCTCCATAGAGGGCATTTCCGGCATTAAGCTCGGCTAAACTCCTTCAACTTTTTTAAACCAAGGTGATACGACACCTCGGATATAGTCCGGCATTGGAGCTAGGACACTGTCCGGCGTTGGAGCTCGGATATAGTTCGATGTTGGAGCTCGGATACATAGTCCGGCGTTGGAGCTCGGATACATTCCAGCGTTAGAGCTGGGAAGCGGTCCGGCATTGGTGCTCGGCTGCAAAAGATACCTCGAATGTAGTCCGGCATTGGAGCTCGGACGCAAGAGGACGCTGCCGCCCCGGAACAATTTCAAACCCGAGGTGTGGCATAAAAATAACAAGGCATTGATAAAGGCCAGAAACTTAAAGGGGCTCCTCGGATACCCGACGTGTAAACTCGCCGAATGCATTTCGGCGATCCTCAAGATCGAAGATGAGAAGATTTGTTGAACCAGTTTTCAAGACCGTCAACCAAAGATGAAGAACAGTTCGGAAGAATCGAGGAGCATCCCTAACTTGAAGACCGGTTCAGGGGGCTACTGACGGTGTCCTGGACTAGGGGGTACTCACCACGTCATCTCCCGATCTATTAGATTGGGCCGAGGACCCCCATGGCCGTATACTCATGGGCCAGTTCGGACAGCTGCCGCATACAAGGAATATTCCACAAGACTTGGCGATCAAGACAAGGACTCGTCCCCACCGGCGTATTCGGCTAGGACTCTTGTTATCCTAGGCCTCTGGTGCATTATATAAACCGAGGCCAGGCTAGTCGATACTTCAACATACACATCAACAATCATACCGTAGGCTAGCTTCTAGGGTTTAGCCTCCTTGATCTCGTGGTAGATCTACTCTTGTACTACCCATATCATCAATATTAATCAAGCAGGACGTAGGGTTTTACCTCCATCAAGAGGGCCCAAACCTGGGTAAAACATCGTGTTCCCTGCCTCCCGTTACCATCCGGCCTGGACGCACAGTTCGGGACCCCCTACCCGAGATCCGCCGGTTTTGACACCGACAATGGGTTATGGTGGCGGAAGTGTATGATGGGCTATACATGGTGTTGGAGTTGAAGTAATGGTCCCTAAGTAGCCGAAACACCTTAGGAGACACAAACCACAACTCAAACAAGCTCAATCAAAATTGGGTTAAGTTGGGGTGGCGGAAGTGTATGGTGGGCAAGCCTATGCGGAAGTTATGGTGATGGTTGCCGAATAAGCAATCGTCCCTAAGTAGCCTAAACATCTTAGGAGACTCAAATCACAACTCAAACAACCACTAATGCTAAGGGGAACAAAATGGGTGGTGGTGGTTATGCGGATGATATGGTGGGAGCCCTAGGCAAAGATGCCAAAGTTCCAAACAATTCTGGAGTCAAATGGTGATGGTAGTATTTTTGTGGGATGGGGGATGTCAATATCTTCAAAACGAGCTAAAGAACGTCAAAATCGGACTCCGGATGAATTAGTTATGGTCAAAATGATGAAACACCGAAGGCTGAAATGCCAGGGGCCGAACATCCGGGACATGATGTCCAGAACCACGCACGAATAGTG